>NC_133662.1:204353695-204489916 GCF_037893015.1 Macrotis lagotis
TCCAAGGTATCTTAAGCTGGAAAATGTTCTACTCTCTTTTTTGTGGATTCAGTCATTCTAGAATTCATTTAGGAGCTTGAGGAATTGGGCTTTTTTTTTGTTTTTGTCTTGTTTTTTTCCTGAGGGAAGCTGGGGAGAGTTTAGGAATGCTCCTGGCTTCTCTCCACCATCTCTATTCTGCCTCCCTCTGGGAGGCATTCTTTAAAACATTTTGAAAAATTTTCTTTGAAAACAATCTCTCAAAATACATTCTCCAGGGTTCAATCAATCAATAAGTAAACATTTAATAAGCATCTACTATGTGCCAGCCACTCTACTAAGTCCTTTAGATGCAAAAAGAAGGAAAATAAAATTCTGACTCTTAAAGAGCTTTCAATGAAATGGGGAAGACAATATTCAAACAAATATATGAAATGCAAGCTATATACAGGATAAATGGAAAAGAGTTAACAGAGGGAAGGAACTAGAAATAAGAAAGTTGGGAAAGGCTCCCTGTAGAAGATGAGATTTTGGTTTAAACTTAAAGAAATCCAGTGAGGTTGGCAGGCAGAACAGAAGAAGGTAAACATTCCAGGCATGGGTGACAAACAGAGAGAATGAATGGAGCTGAAAGCTAGAATGTCTTATTCATGGAATAACCAAGAGACAAGTGTCACAGGCTGCAGAGAGGTCAGGGAAAATAAGAGTTGAGGAAAAGTCCTTGGATTTTGCAAATAAGTGATCTTTAATAACTTTGGAGTGCCCAGTTTCATTCAGTGGAATGATAAGGTCTGAAATCCTATTGTAAGGTTTTAAGAAGACAGTGAGAGGAATGAATAGATAGGTAAATATGGTTTAAGATGACTTTATCAAGGAACTTATTTACAAAGGACAGAAGGGATAAAATTATAGTTACCAGGGATGGAAGATTCAAGTGAGTTTTTGTTTATTTGTTTATATTTTCCCTTTCAGGACACAGAGAACATTTGACATGATTATAGGAAATATAAAATGAAGCAATAGAGAGGGTAAAATTGAAATAAATGAAGGCATGGGAATGACAAAGACTTTAATTTGTTGGAAGATATGGAATGGACTGGGATCACTTGAGAAAGAAAACAATTAAGTTAAAGGATATCAGGCCAATTATTGAAAGCAATTTGCTATATTTATACTAAGGCCATATTTTATAGGTAGTCTCAATGATATTATCCTTTATACTTTTTTTTTCATTTTGTCCTCAGAGGTATGGTGAAATTCTTAATCATATAATCCATTTAAATTCAGATGAACTACATGATATTTCTCTGATTTTTGTCCTCAGAGGCATGTTAAAATCCTTTTTTCAAATATTCTGCTTAAATTCAGATGAATTATATCTTCGATATTCCTCTGATTTATCAGGAATTCCTTGAAAAAAATTAAAATAGGGGCAGCTAGGTGGCATAGTGGATAAGGCACCAGCCTTGGAGTCAGGAGTACCTGGGTTCAAATCTGGTCTCAGACACTTAATAATTACCTAGCTGTGTGGCCTTGGGCAAGCCACTTAACCCCATTTGCCTTGCAAAAAGCTAAAAAAAAATAGTTTAATTTGGTACTATTATTGTTGGTAAAGATTTGTTGACTCTTAGTGATCATTGCTTTTTAAAATCAATATTCCTAAAATACCTCTTTGGAAATTTGTTTTGTAACTTTATAGCAGACTTTAATATGTCAGTCTATAAATATCAAAACCTATTTTTCTTTTTGTCATTTTGAAAAATTATGATTCACAAGAACTGCCCCTTCTCCATCATTTAACTGTGATGCCCTGAAATGCTTTTCTTACTGTAACCTTCTGTCACATATTCCTTCTATTCTCATTTAAAGGTCAACATGGTCAAAAATCAACTTACTTTTCCTTCTATGACTATAAGAATTTCAAAAAAGTTATTATTGACTGTTTATTAATTTCCTACCTTAACCTCCATGAAATGGTAAAAGAAGTTTTCTCCTATGCTTATCCATTCCAAATTTTTAATTTTCCCATCCTTTAGATCTACATTTATATTGACATATGTGTGTGTGTGAATATCACCATTTTAGTTTTATGCAGCTGGAAAAAATAATAACCAAATTCATGTGAAAGTCAAAAGGCCAAGAATAAAGGAATCAATGAAAAAGTGAAGGAATGTATCCCAGAAATACCAGATTTCAAACTATACTACAGAGTGGTAATCATGAAAAAAAATATGAAACTGGCTAAGAAATAGAGTGGTGAATTAGTGGATTAGATTCGTTAGATTATACATAGTAGTACATGATTTTAGTAATTTAATATTAGATAATCCCGAACATCTAAGTTTTGGGGGTAAAAATTCATCTGACAAAAATTGCTGGGAAAATTGGAAACTATGGGTAGAGACAAGATGACAACGAAAAGAAAGTGTCTGCCTGAGCAATCCTAAATTCCTCTCCAAAGAACTTCAAATAATGCCTCAAAATAAATTCTGGAGGTGGGTCAAGACAACTTAGAAGGTTAACAGGAAAAGTTTATCACACCAGGGTCATGTTGAAACTCAGTTCAGCAAAGGCTGCTTCAGTACAAGAATCCCTTTGCTGGTGCAAGATTTTATTTCATTACCCAGGTTATCATCCTGTATCACAGTTCCAGGACAAAGAGAAGCATTAGCAGTAAAGAATTTGACATTGCAGTGGAAGATGGACCCTGGTCACAGTTCCAGGGCAGAAAAGAGAGCTTATGATTATTCTCAGACAAGAACACAGTCCAGGAGAATAGTAAACATACTCTCCTTAGATCATACCATTTTAGGAAAATCTGAATGTTTATGCTCTCCCACAACTAATTTTTGAAATCAGTTGCAAAAAAACCCTTAAATTTAGGATTAGTATATCATGATACCCTGGAAGCAGATTTCAACTTTATTATAAAGTTAAAAATAAGAGAAGGGAAAGTATATGGAAAAATAAACAAAAAACAATAAAAAAAAGACCCAGATTCAGAAAGTTACTATGGTGACAGGGAAGATCAAAACACAAACTCAGAAAAAAAAAAGAACAAAGTCAAAACTGATACATCCAAAGACTCAAAGAAAAATGTGAGTTTATTTCAGGACCTTCCAGAATTCATGGAAGCGATGAAAAATATTTTCAAAATCAAATAAGAGAGAGAGAGAAAAAAATTGGGGAAATAAATGACAGTGTTGAAAAAAAAGTCATGAAAAAGAGTTAACAGCTAGGTAAAGAAGGCATAAAATGCTGAAAAAAAATGATACTTTAAGAAACAAAATAATTCAGATGGTTTTTAAAAAAGGCACAAAAACCCAATGAAGAAGAGTCTTAAAAAGCAGAATTAGACAAAGATAGGGATATATACAATAATTCACTGATGAGAATTTTTTAAAGTACAGAATTAGTCACATGGAAAAAGATGTACAAAAATAAATGAACTGCCTAAAATGTAGTGTTAAAAAGGAGATAAAAAATTCAATGAGGAAAATAATTCTTTAAAATTGGAATTGGGTAAGTGGAGACTAATGATTTTATATGCATCAAAATATTGCAAGCAGAAATAAAACAATAATTCAAATATCATGGAGCTACAATAAGTACAACACAACATGTGACAGCTAATACATTACGTTGAAAGATCAAATGATTGAAATATAATAATATTCCCATGTGAAAGAGGTTAACACTGTAACCAAGAACCACCTATCCAGCAAAAGTGAATATAATCCTTCAGAGGAAAAAAAATTCACTGAAATGAAGGATTCTCAAGCATTTCTGATAAAAAAAAGTAAAGTTGAATAGAAAATTAGTCTTTCAAATACAAAGCCCAAGAGAAGAACAAAAAGATAAATAGAAAAAAGAAATGAAAGGGAATTCAATAAGGTTAAACTATTGATATACCTTCATTGGAAGATTATACTTATCACTCCTAAGACATAGATGTGAGTTGAATAGCAAGAGATAATATCATTAAAAAAATTGAGAGGCTCATAAAAGAAAGGCACTAGGAAAGGGGGAAAGGGAGAGGTAGAATGGGATAAATCATCTCACAATAAAATAGAAATGAAAGAGCTTTCACAATGAAAGGGAAGTAGTAAGGTGAGTGGGAACACTTGATCCATGCTCTCTTTGAAATTTGGTCAAAGTAAGAATAGCATACAGACTTAGTTGGGTATAGAAATTTTTCTTACCCTACAGAAAAGGGAATATGAGAAGAAGAAGGGGGGTCTGAATATTGGTGAAGGCCATAGTCAGAAATAAAATACTTTTGAGAATGGAGAGGGAAAAAGGAGAGAGAGTAGGATAAACAAGGTGGGAATATGATGGAAGAAAATACAATTTTAATCACAATCATGAAAAAATTACATTAGCTTTTTCTGATAAAGGCCTAATTTTTCAAATTTTTAGAAAACTGAATCAAATGCAAGTCTTTCCCCAATTGATAATTGGTCAAAGAATATGAACAAGCAGTTTTCAGACAAAGTAATCAAAGCTTTGTTTGACCATTTGGAAAAATGTTCTAAATCTCTATTGATTAGAAAAATGCAAATCAAAGAATTAAGAGATAATATCTCACACCTATTTGAAAGATTGATTTGAAAGAAAAGAAAAATTACAAATGATAGAGTGAACGTGAGAAGATTGAGACACCAACATATTGTAAATGGAGTTGTGAAATGATTCAATAATTCTTGAGAGGTATTAGGAACTATGTCCAGATGGCAATAAAATCATGCTTTTATTCTATGACCCAGGAATAACCCTATTAGGCCTATATCCCAAAGAAGAAAAAAAAAGATGTTATCTATGTACAAAAATATTTATAGCAGCACTTTTTTGTGGTGTTGATGGATTGAAAATTGAGTATTTGATCATCAACTGGGGAATGACTGACCAAGGTATAGTACATGATTGTTATAGAATCAGTGACAGTCAAGATGCCCTCAGAAAAACTTGGAAAGACTTCCATGAACTTATGCAAAGTGAAGTAAGCAAAACCAGAATAGCAATTCAATACAGAGAGAGAGAGAGCACAGGTGTGGGATGAATTTGAAATGTATATGATAAAGAGGTATAAAAATCTATCTCTCCCCACAGGAAAGCAAAATCTATCTTACCCTACAGGAAAGGAGGGAAAGTGGATAAGAGAAGAAGATGGAGTGTAGAAGGGAGGACATATTTGGGAGGAGTGTTCAGAGGCAAAGCACTTTTGAGGAGAGACATGGTGAAAGGAGATAGAGAATAAGATATACGGGGGGTTAATAGAATGAAGAAAATATAATTACAGTAGTAATTGTGAAAAAAAATTTGAAGCAAGTTGATAAAGATCCCATTTCTCAAACATATAAAGAAATGAATTAAATTTAAAAAAAATGAGATCCATTCCCCAATTGATAAATGATCAAAGGATATCCACAATTTTCAGATGAAGTACCACATTTTCCCCCATGTATAAGATGCACTCTTTTTCAAAAAATTTGGGGTCTAAAAACCAAGAGCATTTTATACAATTTGTAGATTTATTTACTTACATTTCTTTTTTTTTGCATTTCTTACCAGTATATTAGATTTTGTTTTGCAATGTTCTGCCCAGAAATGGCTTGGAAAAGATTTTCATATGGTGCCGAATTCAAGTTCAAAGTGATCCAGTTTGAAAAAGTGAATGGAGGGCAGTTAGGTGGCACAGTGGATAGAACACCAGCCCTGGAGTGAGGAGTACCTGAATTCAAATCTGGACCCAGACACTTAATAATTACCTAGCTGTGTGGCTTTGAGCAAGACACTTTAAACCCATTGCCTTGCAAAAAAAAAGTGAATGGAAATTGTGCTGCTAAATGTCAATTTGGTTCTCCTCCAACTGAGAAAATAGACTGGCTCTGGGAAGAAGAAAGCCTACTGAAAGTACCCCAGAGGAAGAAGATCATGAGAAGCAAGTCAGCCAAATGGCCTGAGTTAGAGAGGGAGTTGAAGAGATGGATTGAAGATCAAAGGGTCTTTGGAATTCTGGTGTCCACAAAGATAGTTTTCAGCATAAGGTAAAAAGAATTGCTAATGAAAAAGAAGGAAAAAAAATTACTGATCAAAAAGAATTGCTGGGGCAGCTAGGTGGCCAGTCAATAGAGCACTGGCCCTGGAGTCAGGAGAACCTGGGTTCAAATCTGGCCTCAGACCCTTAATAATTACCTAGCTGTGTGGCCTTGGGCAAGCCACGTAACCCCATTGCCATGCAAAAACCTAAAAAATAAATTGCTAATGATTTCAAAGAAATATACATTAGTTGCTTCAGGTTCATGAAAAAGAATGGATTATGGGTTTATCACACATCCATGCACCAGTCTTGCCCAGGAAGTGAGTGCTTGTGGTCAACCCCAGACCAGAGCACAGGCAGGATAGAGAGACTCTCCTAAGTCAGTGATTAATCATCAAACACAGATGAGGACAAGCTAAGGGATGGGAGTTTTGACAGTGCTGAGGAACTGAATGAATTTTATGATGAATAAAACTTGAGTTCAATCAATTTATATAACACATTTTCTTCAAATTTCAGGCTCCAAAATTAAGGTGCATCTTATACATGGGGAAATATGGTAATAAATGCTATCTAGTCATATTAAAAATACTCTAATTCACTTTTGATTGAAGAAATTGACAATTCTGAGATTCTATCTCTTACTGGTTAGATTATCTAATAGGTAGAAAAGGAAAATGACAAATTTTGAAGGGGCTGTGGGAAAAATGAGAGAATAATTGACATTTTTGATGGAGTTGTAAACAAAAATATTGTTGATGGAGTTGTAAACTGATTCAGCCATTCTGTAGAGCAATCTGGAACTATAAAACCACATATACCCCCACTACTAGGCCACTAATAACTCAGATGTACAAAAATATTTATATCAGTCTTTTTTTGATGGAAAGTATTGAAAGTTGAGGGGATATTCATCAATTAAGGAACAAATTGTGGTATGTGACTATGAAAAAGATTATTGTTCTATAAGAAATGATGAGCAGGATGCTCTCAGAAAAATCTGGAAAGACTTTCATGAGCTAATGCAATGTTAAATATAACATAGATGAAGTAAGAGCAACTTTGTAAGATAATAAGCTGTGAATATATTCTTAGCAATAGATTGATCCATGACAATTCTGAAGACTTATAATGTTATTCATTATAAATATAACAGTGAATTCCTGAGGACACTTTGAGAACAATACTATTCCCTAACTGCTCACTAAATCAGATTAGACAACTGCTACTACTCCCATCTCCTACAACACCTTCTAGACTATGAGACCTTTCATGATGGAGCGGTTCTTATTTTAGGTCTATTTTTCTAAGGACTTGTGTAAACCAAGTCTACTTGGTACCCTGAGCAATCTGTCCAAGTCTGAGATTAAGTGGAAACTCTCTTGAGCTGGAGCACTGCCTTTCTCTTCTACCTTAAGCCCCAAACTTTAGTCTACCAAACAGATTAATTGATTCTTCAGTTCCCTGTGGTATTTGCTGTGGATCCCCTTTATCCTAGTAGAAACATGTCCATCCCTATCTACAGTGATCTCCATAGTAGATTTGAAAATTAATCTTTGTATAACAAGCAATGAAATCATATAAGAAAAGCTTGTTGACTGACTGACTGATTAACCTGAATGTATCAGAAAAAAAGTAACTCAGAATCCCTTAGTCTTGAATTTCTAGTTTAGTTCTGAAAAGCAAAATTCCTTATTTCATCCTGCCATTACCTCTTTCAGCGGTCATACCACGCATGAGATACTAAAGTAGATGATGAAATAATTCTGTACAGAACCTATGAGAACAGAAGAAATATTTGAAGACTGGAGATAGAAAAAATGGTAATTCTGGCATCAGTATGTGTGTGTGTGTGTGTGTGTGTGTGTGTGTGTGATTTGATTTTGAGTTTTAACAACTTCCCATATTTAGGTATTCTCACAATTTTTATTTGTATCTTTCCACATTTAAAACAACCCAATCCTTTGATTTTTGTTGCAGTTTACAAATTCGTATTTCAAACTACCTTAACCAACCTTTACTAAATGTGATGCCCATCTATATAAGAGCCATTGATGACTTTAATTTATACTTTGCATGTTGATTTTAACCAAAGTATTTCCACTTTCTTGGTATAATTCAGTGTCTCCTTTATGAGAATGAATAAAGCAGAATAAAAAAATTACAGCTTTTCAAGAAAATTGAACATGGGGACCTCATTCAAATTTGTGACTGCCCCTAAAAAAAGATTTCAAAAGTAAACTAATAACTTTAAAACTCATTTTGGCTAAAACAGTGTGAACAATTGACAGTCCCCAATGGATTGAATTGTCTCTTCTGGACTTACTGAATATCATTACTTATTTAATAATAATATTAAAAATTCCATCTTCTTTGTTTCATAATATCTAAATTTTTGAAATGAAAATTCATTATAGTTTTAAATTGGACCACTCAGAAAAGACTTACTTGATTTTAAACAATAAAATCTTAGCAGGTAATTTCTTCCAAGTTCATTGAAAATTATAACACAAAGAATTTAAATTCCTATTTAGTATTTGAGACAGCTTCAAAACTGATCTTCACCATCCTCTGTATGATGATTTCATAAGATCTCAATGCCTCTGGTTTCTATTTCTTCTTTCTGGTCAGTAATCTGGGGGGCTGAAAAACTGGAATCATTACCTCTGCCCTGACATTATGACAATCCTTCACTGCAGTGTAGCAATAAGGCTTTATGAGCTATGAGTTATTGAATGAGTTATATTAGAAGAGAATCATTTGAATTATAAATATTGCAAAAGCTGGCAATAGCCAGACCATTGTTCCTTTAGCACTAGCAATTGCTGGCCCATTATACTTCTATAGCTGGCTATTTCTGATCTATAATATTAAAGTTGCTGAATTAAGTGAGCAATTTAATAAAATGGTAACAGTCCCCCATTAACTGTATCTTTCATAATGATGACCTAGACTTGTACTTTCATGCTATTCTGTAGCTCCTGATAAACTTTCAGAATACTGAAATTTCAAACTTTTAATACAATTCTACATCCTAGGAACATAAGGAAAAAAGAAGAAATGTGAACTGAGAAATTCCCATTATTGAACTTAAGCAGATTAATCTTTAAGTTTAAAAGTTAAAATCTGTATATCCAAGTACAAAGTAAAATCATGAAGCAGATCAGACATAGCATGACATAGTAGAAGGAACTAACTGGCTTGGGAAGATCTGGGAAAATTGGGTAAAAAGAGAGCAACAAAATTGATCAAAGAAAAGAGAAAAGTGATGACAGAAATATTGAAAAGATCAAGAGTTCCTTCAGGGAAGCATTTTTTTTCATTCACAGTACTTGCCACAGTATGTGGTATATGGTAGATAATGAATAAAATCTTTGGTGAAGTGAATTGCATGTTAAACATTGAAATAACTATTTTAAAATTTCCACAGTAAATTAGATTTTTTGATATATGCTGTAATTTTTTGTTTTAAAAATACCACAGATTAGTGCTATATACTCTATGTTTAGGATCATTTTACATTTGAAAACAATGAAATAAGTATTATGTCTTTCAAAATCTTCTTAAGATGCTATCTGCTTATCTTTTGCAAGGTGTATTAACTATAATAATGTCTGAAACTTCACTTTTTGCATTGACCTTAGAGTTTAATATTAGTTTTTGGCAATGGAGCATTGAGAGTAAAGGAGTTAATCATGTACCACATCATTTCTGATAGCAGCTATAAAAGCTGTGAGGAAGGCAAAAAAGGGGGAGAGGTGATATGTCAAAGGAAAGAGAGAGATAAAGAACATAGATAAGTCCCCAATTGATAAATGGTCAAAGGATAGGAACAGATAGTTTTCAAATGAAGAAATTAAAGCTATATATATATATATATATGCTCCAAATCACTATTGATTAGAGAAATGTAAATTAAAACAACAATGAGATATCATCTCACACCTAGTAGATTAGCCAAGATGAGAAAAAGGGAAAATGATCAATGTTGGAGAGGTATGGAAGGATTGGAACATGGATGCATTGCTAGTAGAATTGTGAATGGATCCAACCTTTCTGGAGAGCAATATGGAACTATATCTAAAGGACAATAAAACTGTTCATACCCTTTTACCCAACAATTCCAATTCTAGGTCTATATCCAGAAGAAATTATAAAAAATGGGAAAAGTCCTACATGCTCCAAAATATTCATTAGACCTCTTTTTTTAGTGGCAAAGAACTGGAGATTGAAGGAATACCCATCAATTGGGGAATGGCTAAACAACTTATGGCACATAAATACTATGAAATACTATTGTTCTATAAGAAACCATAAATAGTCAGACTCTAGAGAAGCATGAAATGATTTTTAGCATCTGATGCCAAAACAACAATATATACAACAACAACAGTATGAGATGAACAAAGTTGATGAAAGCATCTCCTCTTGGTAGTCCAGAGAGCTGGGACAACTATATTTGACTGATTATGAACTATATTATCCCCATCCAGAGGAAGAAAAACAAAACAAAACACATAGAAAAAAACATTCTGAATCTGCTGAACAATTTATAAAAATTAACTTTTATGTATCTTTTTTCCTTAATCCTAATTCCTCATGCAGAAAATTACTAATTTGTAAACATATTTATCAAGATATGTATGCAAAATGCTAATCTGGCAGTTCCCTGCTGAGAGGAGGGGAGTGGGAATGGAGGGAGGAGGGAAATTTCATAACTTGGAAATATGCATGTGCATATGGATGAAAATAAATAAATAAATTTATAAAAAGAACATAGATAAGGATATGAAGGTTATAGCACCATAGAAAATGAAAATTGAAAGGGACTTCAGAGTATATCTTATCCAACCATATCTTAGGATACATGGCATAGAATAGGATAAGTCAATCTTATTCAATGAAATAGGCTTCCATTATGCAGTATTCCCAACAAATGGCTATCCAATCATATCTTGAATTTCAGAATAATTGCTAACTCACTACGTCCTCAGGTAGTTTATTATATTGTTTAGCAATGCTTATTTCTTTTCCTTTTTTTAAATAATATTTATTTTCCCCCAATTACATGAAAAAACAATTTTAACAATCTTTTTTTGGTTTCGTTTCCATCTCTCCCTCCCTCTGCCTCTCCACTAGGCAGTAAGCAATCTGATATATGCTTTTTATCTTCAATCATATAAAACATTTCCATATTAGTCATTTTGTCTAAAGAAACTCAAAAAAGAAAGAAAGAAAAGAAAGGAGAGAAAAAACAAAGGGAGAAAGTGAAAAAGAGAAACTAAGAAAAAGAGAGAAAGAAAAGGAAGGAGGAAGGAAAGAAAGAAAGAAAGAAAGAAAGAAAGAAAGAAAGAAAGAGAAAGAGAAAGAGAAAGAGAAAGAAAGAAAGAAAAAAGAAAGAGAAAGAAAGAAAAGAAGGGAGGGAGGGAGAGAGGGAGGGAGGAAGGATGAAAAGAGAGAAAAAAATAGTATGTTTCAGTTGCTATTTCTCTGAAGAAAGATAACATTTTTCATCTTATGTCCTTTGGAATTATAATGCTGAGAATGGCTAAGTCATTTACAATTCTTCATCATACAATATTACTGTTATTTTGTATAATATTGTCCTGTTTCTATTTACTTCATTCTACATCAGTTCATGCAAGTCTTTCAAGGGACAACTCTCAATTCTAGAACATTCTAATTTATTGTAATTTTCTTCCCATTCCTTCTAATTTTGTCCGATGGAGATTAATGATATAAATCTTCGAATCTCCACATCATATTGGTGGATTCCACTCTCATTTTGGAACTCTAACTTTCTGAGGCTTTTACTAAAACATTTTTTTCCTAGAAATGAAAAATAGGACACAGCTAAAGTGTGACTAAATTTTCTCATACCCTTCATTTTATCTCATCTAGTCATCTCCCCAGATCCAAGTTGCCTTCCACTCTTCTACTGCTGTCTTCTTGTCTCCTAAGTAGCCTGCACATTCATTCAACCCACATCATTAGTAAATATGCCATTGTCTTAAGTCTCCAGCCTTCTGCACAGAATTTCAAAATTCCTAAAGATGAGTTCTAAGTTCCTTTTGACAATATTACTTGTCCCAGAAATGATCAAAATGTAGTGGTAATTAGTTTTAATGTGCTTTAGAAGGCTCTTCATTATAAACCAACTAAAGAAAAAAGTAAGCCCCTGATTGTTCAATTAGGTACAATCCCCTACTCTTTGCCAAACACTGTGATAGGTGGTAAAGGATACAAAACATATGTTTTTGGCCAGAATGAGTTTTCTGCATAGGTAGAGAGAATGTTTGCATAGATAAAAATAAAAATATATATATATATATGCATATATATGCATATATATATATATATATAAAATAAATGCATGGCATTTTAGGGTGAGCAGAGCATTAATGTGGAATTATGAGAAAATGCTTTTTTCCCCAGGAGTATCAAGTTCACCCATAGCCAATGCTAGTGCCACTGAAACCACAGTAAAATATAACCAGGAATTCTTTACAAAATAAATGAAACTATAATATAAAATATAGAAAATGTAAATTTGTTATTTTTTAATTAAGACTTACCATCAAGTCTCCCATTTTTAATTTTTGTATAAAAAATGGAAAGAAGTGACCTAGATAGGTCCAAGCACACATATGAGCTTTTATTTGGAATAAAGTAACTGGAGGTGCTCCTTGCTTGGTCCTAGGATAGCTAATATTTCTCCAAGATTTTGATAAAGGCCAATATGGCATACTTAACGTAAGTGTCCATCATATGATGCTGAGAAGAATAGTGAATTATTTGAATGGCAATCAGGATCCAAAATAATCTTATCTATCAAGAATGTTGGGGCAAAACTGATAGATGAATGTTAAAATCTTATTCTTGTCTTCAAATAGCATATCCACAAATTCAAGATTGGTGTTGCAGTATTAGCAGTTCATGTGAAAAAGACCTTGGGATTTTAGTAAACCACAAATTCAATATGAAACAGCAGTTTTATTTAGAAGCCAAGAAAATGAGTATAACCTTATGCAACTTTCAGAGAGTAAAATTACCCTGGATAAGTAAATGGATAGCTCCTCTGTTCTTCTCCCTTGGTCAGACCTGATCTGTAATATCATGTTCAATCTTGGTAATCACATTTAATTGAAAGATTCTAAGAATGAGAAGAGCACTCAGGACAGAGCAACCATTGTAAGAAATAGACAAAGACAGATATGGCAAATTTTTGAAGGGCTCTTACATGGAATAGCAAAAATGGGTGAAAGTTCCTAAGAGATAGGTTAAGACCACATATATTACTTCATAATAATTAGAACAATCCAAAAGTGGAATTTAGGAGGTTATGGATTCTACTTGAATTGGTCTTCAAGGAGATATTAGATAACCACTTCAATCCAGTAGCATACATTTTTTTGAGGATCTAGTATGTAACTGATGTACTAGACTCTGGTCATACAAAGATGAAAATATAACAGACCTGCCATCAAGGAGTTTCTATTCCATAAGATCAGACTATTTGACTATTTTCTAACATAAAAATATCAACATTGTCATAGTATGTATATATATATATATATATATATATATATATATATATATAATTCCTAGAAATTCCTAGATTTAGACATCATTAGATAATCAAATTCTAGGGGATAATGGTTGTCCTGGATATAGAACTAGTTTCCCATTTCTCCTCGTCATAGGTAGAGAGGTTCAAGTAAATTTTAGAATCTCCTGGAAGTCAAAAACATTTCTATTTTTATATTTTGAAGTAGTCTTACTATTCTTATGAGGGGAAGTTTTATATTCAAGGACATATTGGGGACTCAGCAAAATTAAACTTGACTGGGCCAACAATCCTCCCATTCATCCTAGTTTCTCCTCTGTTTCAAATTCCCAATTTAACCTTCCATCGTTATAATTTCAGTTCTAAAGTTAATATTTATCATCCCTCCTAATGGTTCATAAGATATTAGATCAAAATTTGGAAGGTACCTCAGAGGTCATCTTGGTCAATTTCATTATTTTATTTATGAAAAACTAAAGCCCAGAGGAGTTGAAATAACTTTTGAAGGGTCATCCAAGTAGTCAATGATAGTCTGAATTTGAAAGGTTTGAGGTTTCCAAATCCAGTACTTTTTCCTATTGGTCATACTGCCAGATCCTTTTAAGGTTATCATAATATAAGAAAGTGATTTTCAATATTATTATTTTATCTTGTGGAAATCTACTCAATTGTTTCCTTAACACACTATACTTAATATTCATGTGATAATTATTTGAGAAAAAAGGTCTATGTAAAGAATAATTTCTTATCCTTCTTTTCTAAAGTAAATTCAAAATATTCTTTACTACTTTTCTAAGCCATTACTAATGGAGTGTCCTGGGATAAATACCCTTTTAAAATACTTTCTCTAGTCCAATGTAGAACATCATTTCACATAAATGTGTCTTTCCTTTCATCACCTTGGAGATAGATTAACTGACCAACTATACAACCATTCATCCTCTAAGAACCTTGGGAGTTCTTCATGAACAGGACTCTGTAGAAATAAGTATGTGTCACAAGTACAAGAGAAAGAGAGATTGAGAGCAAATCATCTATAATGGTGAGGGAAAAGAAGAAGGGGACTCCTCTCAGATCAGTCATTGTTTCTGATCCACATATGCTCTGGTGAGAAGTAGAGGTCCTTACTGGGAGGGGAGTCAGGATACTGATCAATATATGAAGTGATGCCCACAGGTGTGAAAGCACAGTGTACAGGGAAAAAAAGGCCTCAACTTGAAGCCACGTGTCATTGTTTCAGACTCTGATTTTTAACATATTTGTTAGGAAAGATTCTTATTCAAAAAAGAAAGTGGATTAAATGACCTGTGAGATGCTGTGGATTTTTGAAACCAGAAAGTATCAAAGGGCAATGGAGACTTAGAGTCTCAGGGAAATTTCTTTGGGATCTTCTAATTGATATGTAAGTGATCAATAGGATTTATCTTTTTTTTATTAGGTTTTTTTTTTTGCAAGGCAATGGGGTTAAGTGGCTTGCCCAAGGCCACATAGCTAGGTAATTATTAACTGTCTGAGACTGGATTTTAACCCAGGTACTCCTGACTCCAGGGCTTGTGCTTTATCCACTATGCCACCTAGCCACCCCCTAGGATTTATCTTTAATCATATTTTTTTTCATTTTCTCCCTAATAAACTCTCTAACCAATGATACCCAAATTGAAAAATTACTATTCAAAAGACCTGAATGTATCTTTTTTTTCGAAGGCACCAAACCTAAAATTACCCAAGAAGGAAACTATTCATGTTCTATCAGAAATAAAAAAAAAAATCAAACTGCCTGAGAATCAATTTAGAAGAATGCAGTCAGAAGTGGAACTAGGCCAAGAAATACCTCAGGGACTTAAGACCCAAAGCATACTTCAGGGACTAAATGATTTAATGGATTATAATAGATCCATTGGCCTTCTAGAAGTGACAAAATCTACCAAGTCATTCTGCCATTGACAAAAGAGAGGGCAGGGGTGTTTTCCTTGGAACAAACCTACTCTTTATATCTGAAACAAAGTGATGGAACTAACAATGAAAGCTAATTAAAATAAAGTAGGAAAGAAAAATCAGTTAAAATTCCAAATTTTATATAATGTAAATTTTTGCCAGCAATATAAAAGTATATGTAAATGGTATTGTTCTTTTTAAAAAATAGCTCAATATATTTGGTTCATTTCCACTGAAGACTTCATAGGTTTCAGAAAATCTCTTTCAGGAAAAGTTCAGGTTGACTGAATTCTAAGTTAAGAGGAGCTCATCAAAGAAAGACTGGCTATTGGATAAGGTTTTTTTTAATGGGGGGGTGAGAATTTACAGAAATACATGAAACTTACCTCTAAGGCTCAAAATGTTGAGATCTATTTTGGTGGAGTGAAGGATGATTTCAAAGACCACTTAAAGTATTTAATTCTTTTTTTTTTTTAGGTTTTTGCAAGGCAAACGGGGTTAAGTGGCTCACCCAAGGCCACACAGCTAGATAATTATTAATTGTCTGAGACTGGATTTGAATCCAGGTACTCCTGACTCCAGGGCCAGTGCTTTATCCACTAGGCCACCTAGCCACCCCTATTTAATTCTTTCTTACCTGACTTGTGACTTGTGACTTACCTGTTACTGTCGGAGATCACAGCAAAATAATGAGAAAAGTTATTCATTTTGCTTTACTTGAGCTTTCTATTCCCAAGGCTATTTAATGAAATGGAATCCTGGTATCATAAATTTAGATCAGGAAGGCATTATATGAGCCATTTTATCCTAATCCCTTATTTTTACAGATGAGTAAACTGAAACTAATAGAGATTAAAGAGTCTACCCAGAATAACATGGGCAATAAGTATCAAACACAGGAATTGAACTCTGGTGCAACATTCTTCCCATTACATTCAAGGACCTTTGTCAAGAAAAGAACTATTAACAAATACAGCAATTATTAACTATTATTTCCTAATTAAAAGTGCAGAGCTGAAGAAATAAAAATATTCTCATTCACCAAGGGCATTGATCCATAGTCCTTGCTTAAATAGTTAGCCTTTTGGAATTCCATACATGAGGTGTTAACAACAAAAAAAGGTTAAGGAAGTTATGGAAGCATTTATAAATATACTCCATCCACTAAGAATTATTTTGTTTAAGCTTTATCCAGGATATCCTCTATGACCCTGGATTACTCCTTTGGTTTGCATTTGTCTCCCCATAGGAAAGGGAAATATTATGGGACCTTTCAATTCTACATTTTGCATCTCCCTTTCACAGCTGATAAAAAAAATTTGCTTTCTCCTAGTGTTTTTGTAAGGTTTTATTTAATTCTTTAACCCATCTCAATCTTATTACAGCATGGATCCAAAAGTTAATTCAAGTTGTGATCCAATTTTTCCAGTTATAATGATGTGTTTCCTTTCTGTTGTTTGATTTGAAGTGTTTTAAGTTTTAATATTATAAATCTATTTCTGGGGAATTAATCTGGATGTAGAGAGTAGGGAGAAAGTGTGTGAACTTCTCCCTTTTTACATTAGTAACATAGTAGAAGTAATTTGTTATTGACTATAAAGAGGAAATAATAATCAATAAAACTTTGCTTAAGTTTTATTGGTCATACTTCTTTAAATATATGTTTCAGGGAATCACAACATTCTTTTAACCTGATAAATATTTGCATGTGGTAAGGCAAAATGATAATTCAAATAATATTCTAACATTCCTTCAATGGAATTGATATAAATGCAAATTCATTATCAATGACAGTAATATTTAGAAATATGTCTCAAAGAATTATTTCTTCAGTAAAGTTTAAGGACAACACAAGGAATATTTTGAGTTACTCTAAAATATCTATGAAAACAAAGTTATTTTCCTAGAATGGTTCTGCAAAATTAAAATAAATTCTTGAGAATACCTCCTTGGCAAGTTCCCCTAGAAAATTTGATGCCTATAGCAAGGTACTTTAAGAAGCTTGCCAAGTTCTATTCCTTCTCAACATTGCAACTCATTCTAAAACAACAGATACAGTTTCTGGTCAATATTTTTAGGTAAACAATTCCTTAATATGCTGTATAATGTGGTCAAACTAATTTTATTGGAAAATAAATCTGATAGCTCATAAATGACTTGAATTAATTTTGTTTCTTCATGAGCTATCCTTTCCTTTTTCAGTAGTTCAAAAATAGGTCAATCCATGACCCCCATATGTTAATTCAGGAAATAATATGATAAAGGAGGTTTTGCGATATCAGCATTGCCTGTAGAAGCAGTGCCATATATCTTAGGAGACTTGGTGAAAAAAGTAAGACTATCAGAATTCAATCGTTTTTTTTTCCAGGCTGATAAGCAAGATTATCATCTTGAGCACTGAGGCTCATATTGCAGTGCTATGTGCATCATAAAATAAATATATATGTAAGCCTGAGAAAAGAGTATCACAAAAGGTTGGTATTCAATTCAAATTGTGAAGGTAGCTGTGGAAAATCTCTCTAACAACATCAAGTGATTGTCACTTTATTTCACAATTGCTTCTTTCAATGATGTACTAAAAAGTAATACAAATAAGCTGTAAGTAGCAATGCCATCCCGGATTTTCTAGCTAAAAACAACTTCCACATCTTACGGTGAGAAAAGATCTTTTAAGAGCAGTAGCTTGTGACAAGCATAGTATACTAGAATAGATAGTCAATAACTGTTTGAAATCCCTGAAACCATACTCTGCTAATGAATCCAACATCAGTGACTATCTTTCTTAGTAAGAGGTTAAATACCTTAGCAGTGGTTCCGTTAGTAGGCAAAAAAAATAAAAATGTTGTTCAGTTTTGTCTAGCTCTTTGTGATCCCATTTGGGATTTTCTTGATAAAGATACTGGAGTCATTTGCCTTTCCTTCTACAAATTCATTTTACAAATGAGAAACTTAGGCAAGGAGGTCACAAAGCTAGTTTGTGTTTGAGGTTAGATTTGAATTCATGACAATGAGACTTCTTGATTCTAAGACCACTGCACCAAATAACTTCCCTTAAGACAAAATGTAAAATTAAATAAAATAAAAAATAGATTAAAATGACTTACTTCAATGGAGAACTGTAAGTCCTTTCTTTTATGATGGGCATGATTTGGTTCCTCCCCTCTAACAAGTTAATATAATCATGGAAAGCAAAAGTAAACAAGACAATGGACTGCTAATATGTTAAATAGATTCAAGGACTTTTTGACAACCTATTATCACTTGGAATAGGTATCACAGTGGACCTGGAAATCAGGATCCAATCTCCCTAAATTTAAATCTAGTCTCAGACATTTATTGTGTTACCCTGGTCAAGTCACTTAACCCTATCTACCTCATTTCCTCATCTATAAAATGCGTTGGAGTAGGAAATGACAAACCACTTCAGTATCTTTGTAAAGAAAACATCAAATGGGATCACAAAAAATCAAACACAATTGAAGTGAGTAAACAACACCACCAATAAAAAATAATCTTTATAACGTATAAAGGAATTTTCCTTTAGAGAGAATAAGATGGGTAACATGGTCATTGGATATTGTATGGCATCTGTGCCAATACTAGAAGACAAGAGGCAAGGAATGTACTGTTTACTCCATTGACCCTGGCAGCAGAGTCAATTGGAGAAAGTATATTTGGTTGGAAGTTTTTAGAAAAAGACACAGAGAACTTAAATTGAGTCACTGAAGACTTGAAGTAGGTTCAAGAAGGGCATTTGGCCAGAAAGAATGAAGAAATTGGACTTGAGAAAGGATAGAGAAACAGACACTAGGACAGAGCAGTGTGTAGGCTCTATAAGGAAAGAAAAGATATCAAGACTTGATATTTATAGACATTTAATTTATCGTGGCCAAATGTATTCCTTATAAGAGTCCTTTATTATCTTTTGTACAAGTGTACAAGTACAATCTTCATGTATTCTTAATGTGTGTCCAATATTCTCAAGCCTTTATATCCATTTTTAGAGTATACCATGGAATTTTGAGAATTTTTTATTATAAGTATTCTTACTATGTAATTTTAGTAAATATTATTGCTTTCAGTTAATTGTGTCTCCTACCTGAATATTAAAGTGAAACTCACTGATGGATGCATGTTTTCGAACTATCATTATAGCTGTAAATAAAATTTATCCCTTTTAGGGGCTATCAATCTACAAATTCATCGGGTCAGGATTACACTTTGTAACCACTGCTTTGTAAACTGGTTACATCTTATAAAAGGTAAAATAAACACCACCTCACTTAAGCAATAGCTTAAAAAGAAAATACTGAAAGTTGTTGGGTTGCATGTAATTCTTTCTATGAATGGGTCAATTGGCATTGAATCTGAAGTCAAAAAGACCTGAGTTCAAATCCAACTTCAAAAACGGAGTGACCTAGCCTCCAAGTGTCGAACTGAAAAACTAAATGACGAAAAGTTCGTTTTCATTCATACACACATCTTCTCACAGCTGATTGTCTAGCTTATAACATTATCGTTTTCTTAGATGGCTCTTCAATTTTAATTTACAACAACAGTGACTTCTGAAGAGACATTTGATAATCTTAGATTTTTACTTATTAATATTCACATAAATGTCTTTACCAAGAGAGTTGACTAGCTTAATCAATAATCTAAAACTTCAGAATGGTTTTTAAGAGGCTCACTACAGTGTTGCACACAAAGCTTATGTAGGTGATTTGAGGCTATCTGTTTGATTAAATACTCAAAAATCTTTCCTTTTCAATTTTTCCCCCTTTAGATAAAACATATATATTCCTAGCTTCCAATTGAATTGGTGCAATTGTTGTCTCTAAATGGAATGACTCAGACTTGTACTCCAAATTTCCCAGTTCTTCAGAGAATAACTTAGTAAAGCTTCTGATAATTTCTTGAAAGCAGCGTACATTAGGGACAAGTCAGTTGTCTAGGCTGACTGCTCTTAAAAGTGACTCAATTTTTTCTAAGAAATTTTTGCACTGCCCTCTAGTGACAGAAGTGCTATTAATAACTTGAATTTACATATATTTTTCAAAAAGTTTTCTAAGTATTTTATAGACATTATCTCTTGATCATCATAACAGTCTTGCAAGATTATAACTACAGGAAAATTGTTACTGGGATAAGAGATGTTAAGTAACTGAGTGGAAATTAAAAATTAATTAGGTTAATAATTCTAAATAGAAGGAGTACTGCATTTGGAGACAGAGCAACTGGATTCCTATCAGTGACCCTAGAATCAGGAAGATTTGCATTATGTTCAGCTACTTATACTGGCTATGAGACCTTAACAAAGAATATCCTTTCACATTGCTAGATCATGGACCCTGAAAGATCAGTTGTGTAGTGTCTTTCTAATGTTCACAAGGATTCAAAATGCTCCTTGTCTCAACACCAACAATTAGTCCACAAGACAATTATGTTTTACTAAAGAACTTTTACTAATGCATCACAGCAAAAATATTTGATATAAATATGCCTCCACAATTCTATATGATCTCTCCTATCACTTCATACATAGTCAAGAGGAAAGTGGACTCTACCTTGGAGAACACAGTAAAGAGATGGAACTTCTGATTGCTGTTAATTCATTCTCTCTTTCACAGATTATTCATGGAATTATTCTAGACATTTTGTAGATGCTCTGCTGAACTACTTGTAGAGTCATTGAATGGCCTTCCTTCATTTTATCAGCAGCTACAGAAGAAGACATTACTTCCAGACACATTGCTCCTGTACAGGTAGAATGACATTGAAAACATATAAATTATCTTGCCCTCTGAAGTTCAAAAGTTCTTCTTGGTAAAAGGGTATGGAGAGATGCTCTATCCCCAATCTTTTCCCAACTCTCCACCCATACCCTCTGCAAGGGACTTGGCTGGAAGTCTTTTATGTATGTTGTTTACTAAAATCTCCTAGGTTCTGTTCTATAATTTAAGAAAAATACAGTGGATGTATCTTCAAGCAATTCAAAAATGTTATCTGCTAAACAATAGTAAGCATTAATAAATGCTTATTGATTGACCCATTCCATCCAATGACTTTGAAAGACATTCCCCCAACCATTGCCCTTGACTGAATTATCCATTCAATGGAAATTTTTCATCCATCATAGGCATTAATATATCACCCTGTACACTTTACTTACAAGTCAATTTGCTTCAGTTTCTGTAAAAATGAAATAGAGAAAGAAATGGAAAATCATTCTTGAATATTTCTTAAGAAAACCCCAAAGATCACAAGTGTCGGCCATAACTGAAAAAGACTGAAAAATGACTGAACAACAGTATCAGTTTATATACACTTACATTACTTACTACATGCCAAAATATTCTGCACAAAGCATGAATCTGCCTCTATGAACTATATAAACAAGACTTATCAGTGATTTGTCTCTGTAGATAGATGTCATTCAATTCAATTGTTTATCTTAATATCAATACAAAATTCAACAGCTTGACTTCATTAGAAAGAGAGCATTTGATCAATTCATTTATGATTATTTTTAAATTTATAGCTTTATTCCACTAAATACATTTACACAAATAAATGTTTACTATCTTTTTTATTTACACATTACTAAAGTATTCTTGTTGAAAGAGTAAATAGAATCCCCCCCTCCCCCCACAAAACCATCATGAGAAATAGTAAAACAAAAGAGAAAAAAATGTACTTCTGTCTGTGTTCTGATACTATCAGCTCTGACTCTGGGGTGGATCACATTCCTTGTCATAAGTCCATTAAAGAAATTACTTCCTTATTTTTTCACAATTGCTGTTCCTGATTGTAATTCCCTCCATCCATTCCTCCCCACTACCATTTATTATATTTTCTCTCTCCTTTCACTATGGCCCTCTTCAAAAAGGTACTGTGGGGCAGCCAAGTGGCAAAGTGGACAGACACTGACCCAGGGGCCAAGAGACTCCAAGCCATATCCCATCCCAAAGACCTAGAAACCACTCAGTGCCTTGGTCTCAGACAAGCCACCCAATCCTACCACATTACAAAAAGTAAAAAAGAAAATGTGTTATATCTGACTATATTCTCCTATGAGCTACCCCTCTCCTCTATTATCTACATCCCCCTCCCCCATCCCCTTACTTTACTTTTTTCCTTTTAGATTTCTATACCCTATTGAGTATATATGCTTTTTACTCTCTAACCTATTTCAAATGAGACTGAAGGCTCCCTTAGTCCCCTCACCTTTCCCCTTTCCACTCCACTCCAAAAGCTATTTCTTGACTCTTTTACATTAAACATATATCTCTCCTTTCTCTGTCTCCCAGTACATTACCCTTTCACCCACTGACTCCATTTTTACAGTATATCATACCTTCAAATTCAGCTCTCTCCTATGCCTCATCTACGTATGATCCTTCTAACTGATCCAATAAATAAAAAAGGTTCATATGAGTATTAACAGAATCATCTTCCCAGGCAGAAATACACTCAGTTCATCATTATTAAATACCTCAAAATTAGTCCTTCCCAACCATTCTCTCTATGTTTCACCTGAGTCATGTACTTGAAGATCAAACTTTCCATTTAGCTCTGGCCATTTCAACAGGAAGATTTGAAATTACCCTGTTTCATTGAAAGTACATCTTTTCCCCTGGAAGAAGATGTTCAATTTTGCTGGGATAGTTGAGTCTTAGTTGTATTCCAAGATCTTTTGCCTTCCAGAATATTATACTCCAAGCCTTATGAGCATTTAATGTGGATGCTGTGAATGCTGTAGCTCCACAATATTTGAATTGTGTCCTTCTGGCTGCTTGTAATATTTTCTCTTTGACCTGGGAGTTGGAATTTGTCTATAATATTCCTGGGTGTTATTTTTTTGGCTCTCTGTCAGGAGGAGATTGGTACATTCTCTCAATTTCTATTTTTTCCCTCCACTTCAAGGATATCTATGTTCTTTTCCTGGTCATGTCTTTCAGGTAGCCCAATAATTTTTAAATTGTCTCTTCTGGATCTGTTTTCCAGATCTATTGTCTTTTTGCAAGGCAAATGGGGTTAAGTGGCTTGCCCAAGGCCACACAGCCAGGGAATTATTAAGTGTCTGAGTCTGGATTTGAACTCAGGTACTACTGACTTCAGGGCTGGTGCTCTATCCACTGCGCCACCTAGCTGTCCCAGATCCATTGTCTTTTCTTTCTTCTTTTTTTTGCAAGGCAGATGGGGTTAAGTGGCTTGCCCAAGGCCACACAGCTAGGCAATTATTAAGTGTCTGAGACCAGATTTGAACCCAAGTACTCCTGACTCCAAGGCCGGTGCTTTATCCACTACGCCACCTAGCCGCCCCTCATTGTCTTTTTTTTTAATTTATTTTTTATTCTCATTTT
The DNA here is from genome assembly GCF_037893015.1 of Macrotis lagotis. Classification (NCBI taxonomy): domain Eukaryota; kingdom Metazoa; phylum Chordata; class Mammalia; order Peramelemorphia; family Peramelidae; genus Macrotis; species Macrotis lagotis. Next base: position 204,377,580 of record NC_133662.1, read on the forward strand.
GTACAAATGATTTTTTTTACATTAATAAAATATACTTGTTTACAAGTAACAAAATACCCCTCCCACCATGAACATAGATAGACTTGCTTGGGCGAAAAAGTAAAGGGGAGAGAAAAAAATTAAAATTAAAAAAAATAATAGTAATAATTGTAGGTATGGCAAGGTGGTACAATGGACAAAGCACCAGCCCTGGAGCCACGAGCACCCGAGTCCATATCCAGCCTTGTAAACCCAATAATCATCCAGCCATGTGACATGCAAGACACCTGATCCCCACTGCCCCGCAAAAACCAAAAAGAAGAAAAAAAAAGACCCAAAATAAAATAAAATAGTAATAATAGTAGGGGTGGCTGGGTGGCAGACAGAGCATTGGCCCTTGAGCCAGGAGCACCTGGGTCCGAATCCGGACACAGACACCCAAAGATCACCCTGCTATATGGCCCCAGGCAGGCCACCCAGCCCCACTTGCCCTGCACCCTCCCCCAAATAATAATGTGCTTCAGTCTTTGTTCCAACACCATCAACTCTGTCATGGGTGGATCACATTCTTTATGATAAGTCCATCACAAAAGTTACTTCCATATTTTTCCAATGTTGCCATTGCTGATCGCAACTCCCTCCTTCCTTATTTCTCTACTACCATGTATTATATTTTCTCTCTCCTTTCACTCTGACTCTGCTGTAGGGTCGCTGAGTGGCACAGCAGACAGATCCCTGGTCCTGGGGCCAAGAAGCCCTGAGCCCCCATACCACCCTTTAGGCCCAGAATCCACCTGGCCCTACGGTCCTGGGCAAGCCATCCAATCCCAGCCCCTTGCAAGAAGTAAAAAAGAAAATGTGTTATATCTGACCACTCTCTCCCCATGGTCCATCCTCTCCTCCTTTATTCACATCCCCACCCCTTCCCCCTGCTCCCCCCCAGCTTCTTACTCCAGTTGTCTATACCCCATTGAGTATATTTGCTGTTTCCTCTCCTAGCCATCTCTGATGAGAGCAAAGGTTCCCTCATTCCCCCTTGCCTCCCCCCTTCCATATCATTGCAATAGCTCATTGTAATAAAAAAAATCTTATTATGTGAAAATATCTTGGACTATTCCCCCTCTCCTTTTTCTTTCTCCCATTCCATTTCCTTTTTTTCCTATTGACTCCATTTTTACACCATATTTAATCTTCAAATTCAGCTTTCTCCTGTGCTTCAACTATAAAAGCTCCCTCTACCTGCTCTATTAACTGAGATGGTTCATATGAATATTATCAGTATCATTTTTCTATACATACAGTTCATCCTCATTAAGTCCCTCATATTTCCCTCCTCTCCTCCAATCTCTATGCTTCACCTGAGTCTTGTATCTGAAGATCAAACCTTGTGTTTAGCTCTGGCCATTCCAAAACGAACCTTTGAAATTCCCCTGGTTCATTGAAAGCCCATCTTTTTCCCTGGAAGAGGACATTCAGCCTTGCTGGGTAGTTCATTCTTGGCTGCATTCTAGGTTCTTTTGCCTTCCAGTATATTGTATTCCAAGCCCTACGAGCCTCCAGTGTAGTTGCTGATAAGTCCTGTGTGATCCTGACTGCAGCTCCATGATATTTGAACTGTGTCCTTCTGGCTGCTTGTAATATTTTCTCTTTGACTTGGGAGTTCTGGAACTTGGCTATAATATTCCTGGGGGTTGGTTTTTTGGGATCTCTTTCTCGGGGGGATCGGTGAATTCTCTCCATTTTTATTTTGCCCTCTGCTTCTAGAATATCAGGGCAATTTTCCTGTAGTAATTCTTTGGAAATGATGTCAAGGCTCTTTTCCTGATCATGACTTTCAGGTATTCCAATAATTTTCAAATTATCTTTCCTAAATCTATTTTCCATATTAGTTGTTTTTTCAATGAGGTATTTCCCATTTTCTTATAATTTTTCATTTTTTGGTTTTGAAGTATTGATTCCTGATTTCTGGTAAATTCATCAATCTCCCTGAATTCTGTTCCTTGTCTGAAGGATTTGTTCTCCTCAGAGAGTTTTCTTATCTCTTTTTCCATCTGGCCAATTTTGCTTTTTAAAGCATTCTTCTCATCAGTAACTTTTTGAACTGTTTTATCCATTTGACCTAAGCTGGTTTTTAGCATGCTATTTTCTTCAGCATTTTTTTTGGATTTCCTTGACTAAGCTGCTGACTTCATTTTCATGTTTTTCCTGCATCTCACTCCTTTCTTTTCCCAGTTTTTCTTCCAACTCCCTCATTTGATTTTCAAAGTCTTTTTTGAGCTCTATCATAGCCTGAGCCCAATTTCTGTTTTTCTTGGAGTCTTTAGATGCAGGAGCTTGTGCTTCCTCATCTTCAGACTGAGTATTTTGATCCTTCTTGGGCTCATTTGCAAAATATTTCTCTTGTTTCTTTGCTTGTTCATTTTCCCAGCCTAAGCCTGTTTTTTGGGGTGCTTCCTGAGCTTTTGGGACACTCCCATAAGGGTCTCAGTGTGTGAAGCTCTGTCCTCCCTTGTGGTCTGTGAATGACCATAAGTGCCCCCCCCCCCCCGAGGTGGGCGGGGGGGGGGAGCTGTTGTTCTATGGGGGGGCCTAGACTGGGATCAGGATCTGAATGTGTTCAGAGCCCCAGAGTCCTGCTTCAGGGGCAGAGGACAGAGCTCGGCAGTCTCTCTCTCTTCACTCCCTTCCCTCAGCTCAATGGGCTTATGCCCTGGGGGCTCCTGCTTACAGGCTCCGCCTGCTTCTGTTTCCAGGTCTAGGCTGTGGAAAGACCCAGCTGCTTGCTGTGTGCCCTGAGGGTTGGGCTCCACGTGCTCCCTCTGGCAGAGGTTCTCCGCTGTTCCCCCACTTTGTGCCCGGTGCTCCCTGGCATGCAGCTCAGGAGACTCCCCCACTGCTGTGAGCCACGGCTCCCAGTGCCCTGGGGCTGCCTCCAGGAGGCTGAAGTTCTTTTGTTCTGGTGGGCTGCCCCTCCAACCCCAGGGAGCAGAGCCTTTCTGCTCTTTTCCAGGTTACCTTGAGTAAAAGAACTGCCTCTCTGGGTCCCTCTGTGGGTTTTGTCTCTCGAAAGTTTAGTTAGAGTCCTTAGTTTATGAGTTTTTATCAGAGAGCTCCTAAGACTCCATCCCTTCATGTCGCCATCTTGGCTCTGCCCCCCCCATTGTCTTTTCAATGAAATATTTCACATTTGCTTCTAGTTTTTCATTCTTTTGGTATTGAATTAGTTTGTCTTGATTCCTTGCAAAGTCATCAACTTCCTCTAGCTCCATTCTACATTGTTAGGATTTTTTTTCCTCAGAAAGCTTTCTTATCTTCTTTTCCAACTGGTGAGTTCTGCTTTTAAAGTCATTCTTCTCCTCATCAACTTTTTGGATTGTTTTATCCATTTGACCTGAACTGGTTTTTAACATGTTTTCTTCAGCATTTTTTTTGGATCTCCTTGACTAAGCTGCTGACTTCATTTTCATGTTTTTCCTTCATCTCCCTCATTTCTCTTCCCAGTTTTTCCTTTGCCTCCCTTGTTTGATTTTCATAATCTTTTTTTGAGCTCTATCATAGCCTGAGCCCAACTTCTATAATTCTTGGAGTTTTTAGATGCAGAAGTTTGAACTTTCTCATCTTCTGAGTGAGTGTGTGTTTTGATCCTCCATGGGACCAAAGTAATTGTCTATAGTCAGGTTCCTTTTTTTCTGTTTACTCATTTCCCCAGCTTGTGCCCTGGTTTTGGGGTGCTTCTTGAGCTTTTCAGTATTATTGGGATACCCCCACAAGGACCTCAGTTCCTTCAAGGTCTTATAGGAGGCTCTGACTGTTCTCCTGCCAGTGCTCTGGTCTGTGTATGACCACAAGCTCATCCCTCTGTCCCAGGATTGTGAAGAGGGTCCCTGCTCTATGACAGTGTGGGGGCCCAGACTGTGCCCAGGGTCTGAGTATGGACAAAGCCCCAGAGTCCTATCCCACGGATAGTAGAGACCTTGATAGTCCCCCCTTCCACTTCCTTACTTTCCTTGGGCTGAGCACTCTGGAAGCAGCTGCCAGGCAGTTCCCTGCTGCCGGCTCTGTGGGCCTGCTTCTATTTCCTGGGATCTGGGCTGTGCTAAGGGCTGTAGCCATGCTGAGGAAGGCCAGGTTGGCCTGGGCTTTGCTTTCACTCTGGCAGAGGTATTCCTGCTGATCTTCCAAGATGTGCTTGGTGCTCCGTGGGTTGTCAGGTCAGGAAACTGCTTTTGCTGCCAGGAGTTGGCACTCCCAGGGTGCCAGGAACCATGTAGACTGGTCCCAGAAGGCTAGAACTTCTTCCAACCCCATAGAACAGAGCCTTCCCACTATATTCCAGGTTACTTTGGGCTGGAAAATTGTCTCACTGGATCTTCCTGTGGATACTGTTTCTCAATAATTTAGTTAGAGTCATAATTTTAAGGTTTTTCAAATATTTTGGAGTGCTCCTAGGAAACACTGTTCTCCTGCCTCCATCTTGGCTTCACTTTAGCGTGTTTACTATCTTTTTTTGGAAATGAAACAAAAATTTATTAAAAAAGGTTACAAGACATAGGAAAGGAGAGAGAGAGAGAGAGAGAGAGAGAGAGAGAGAGAGAGAGAGAGAGAGAGAGAGAGAGAGAGAGAGAGAGATAAAAGAACAAGTAGCATTGGCTGGCTACAGGTTGGTAGAGAAAACTGTGGCCCTGAGTCAGTGTCCAATGCAAGTTTTTATGTCTTGCCTCTCACCAAGAGGGCAAAAGGTGAACTCCATTTTTCTTACTGGACCAAGACTTAGGTACAGTGAAAACCTAAAGAGATCAGGATACAAATTTTACATTAAACAATGAATCAATGTTACATCAAGAATAGGTATCTCCACCCAATTTGAGAAGCCTTTAAGATTACAAATTGTTTCTGTTACAATCATAATTCTCTACTTTAACATCAATTTACAATTACAGTTATAAACAATTTACATCTCAAGAGTAGGTCTTAGTCAATTTACATCTCTACCCAATTTTCTTTTTTACATTTACAATTCTCTTAATCTTCCCTCTGCATCATTCTCCTCTCAAAATTATTCAGGACTAGAGATTCTTATGGGTCTTTCAGAGTCCATTTGGAGATAAATGTATTACAGCAAGGTCTTCATTGAGGCAGGGTCCAGGGAATGATTGGCTGGCACAGTTGATTAGCATCCTGGAGAGGCTAGTCTTGGAGCTATACAGCTAAGAGAAACAAAATTCAAGGGAAAAAATGGAGCAAGCAAAAACTAGAGATATTGTAACAGAGAAGGCTATTTAACAGAGGTCCAATAACTAGGAAAAAAACTAGAAGGTCTATAAGGGGCAAGAATTATACGTTATGATCCTAAGCCAGTATAATACAGATTCACTGATGAATGCCATATAAGTTGTAAACAAAAGTTCAAAAATTGTATAAACAAATGTACTGAAAAAGCATTTTAAAACTACATGTGACCAAAAAGTAATTTGGAACAAAATTTTCTATTGAACTGACCATGTTTAGAATGAACAAAAATTCCAGTTGAAGAATGGATCTCTCTTTAAAGAAGTTAAAAGGTATACCAATAGGTATTATTCTGATCCACTGGCTCACTTTCAAACTTAATTATGATACACCTGGAATGGTCATGGCAATTTGCTATTACAGAGCAGAGAGGGACACAAGGACATGTTCCCTTTCAAAGTCATACAGACAATATTTTTCAATGAGTCAGGGTCAATGAGGGTTTCCTTTAAAAAGAACCCTACCCCAGTTGAGGCTATAGTCATTCCTTCAAAGGTCACTTATTCCATCTTCAGCATTTAATATCAAATCCCATAGGGCTAAATGGCTTCATTGGCATATTGTCTTTCTATTTTAACATACCTGATGTCAGGCATATCCATTATCAACATTGTGATATAGCAATTACCTATAACCAGAGCTTCAGGTGGCTTGAGTACTAAGGAGAACCAAGAGTGTGCCAGGCTGTAATTTGATATAAGAGATCCAGGGAAAAAAATCATTCAATTGTTACTCAAAACTAAGGACAGTGCCATAAATGAAATGCAATAAACAGATTTTTAGATGTAAAAACACAATAATCCTAATTCATACTTTTTTTATAAAATTTAAACATCTGCTTCTGGCTGGAAGGTTGCCCATCATCTCCATACTTCTCACATAATAATTGGCTAGAGATTGCCTCAGAGAAATCTCAAATCATCATCTTTATTTTATCTCTCTCATGTTACATAGGTGCTTTTCCCTCAAAGCAAATATCCAGTTAACTACTAGCCATCTTCAGAATACAAATTATTACTTTCAGAATTCTTTTTAAAAAAACCCATCAGAACATCATAGGTAACCTTAAATTTCTAACATGTGTTATTGATTCCAATACAATAAAACAATCAAAACAATCAGGCATTAAGTCAATTAACAACATGAGTTAAATTTTATATAATAATATATCCAGTATATTATGCATGAATCCACAGATGTATCCCAGAAGAGGGCCAAAATTTGTGATGCTTCCCTTCCCACCCCTTCAAAACAATTACATGTGAATTCCAAGCTTTAACATTACAGTATTCAAATAACTTACATATTCACAAGAGAACCAAACATTCTTAATATTTCTTTGAAGTTACAAGAGAATATCACAAAACTGATAGCTACATATACATATATGTTCTCTTCCATAAACATATGATAGATGATGAGACAAAGATTTCAACTTTCTTCCTTTACCAACAAAAGAACTGGTTAGATTGTTGACAATTATCAATTTAACATCAAAACAAATCAGATTATGAAATTTAATACAATATTTCTCTTTCCCAAAAGAAATCAGTAAATATATAGGATTCATTATTCCCAAATTCCTTGACATACAGTTTATCCCAATTATATTTTCCTTCTTAATAAACACATATAAATTCTCAAGACTTGTTACAAAACTTTCAAAAGTGACTAAATTACTCTCATTTAGCTCTCAGATAGTTTTTTTTTTTTTAAATAAGGTGGTTAGGCGGCTAGGTGGCATAGTGGATAAAGCACCGGCCTTGGAGTCAGGAGTACCTGGGTTCAAATCCGATCTCTCAGACACTTAATAATTACCTAGCTGTGTTAGCTGTGTGGCCTTGGGCAAGCCACTTAACCCCATTTGCCTTGCAAAAACCTAAAAAAAAAAAAAATAAGGTGGTGACCTTTTCCTATCAAGAGCCTTCCTGCTTTCTTTTGAAAGCTTCTTGAGGGCAGGGAGTCTATATTTACTAAATCTTAAAGTCTCAATTAACCTAAATTGAATATAGCTTTTAATCAATATTAGGTTAACAAAAACTTAGGTCACAGCTCAAATCATTTCAAACTTTGCCACTTAACAAACCTTCAAATAGTATAAGCGGATAGGCTCATATCCCAACTTCCTTAATTCCTTAAATTTAGACCCTTTCAAACAACCAAATTCAAAACCCAAACTGAAAGGAGTAACATTTAACTCAGGTAACTGTAACTATTTCAGATCTGAGTTACACATACACACACACACACACACACACACACACACACACACACACACCCCTTTTGTATCAAATTTACCAAGCTGAAATTGAGACCCTAGCAGGTACCAGATCTCAGAATATAGAAACATGTTCCCACTCTTCAGGCTAGTAGAGAGACATGAAAATGTCCCATTGAGGTTTAAATACACATGTACACACATATACACACATATATTTATATTATTCTTTTAGAATGTACCAATTAAGACCAGTCAAAAAAAAAACCTTTGAGAATCAATCAAAATTTCTTGAGGAACCTCATATATCCATATATATCTATATCTATATATCTATATATCTTCTCTTGCTCCAAGATACTGAGTAACTTTAGAATACTAATAAGAAAATGAAGTTTTTCCGCTGAAATATTAATTCACTTTTTTCATATATTCATTTCCTGATTGTTTTCATTTTACCTTTGCTCCTTAGATTTTTTATAGCCCATCAAAATTTTTTCTTCTCAATACCTTTCAGATAAAGTTGTTTCCTAAATCAATCTATATATAGATATATAGATAGAGATAGATAGAGATATTCATTAAGATCTTGAAATAGCCAATGAATAGTTAAAATTGAATGCATTCTTAAGTAACTTTATAAAACGTTCAAACACAGTTACTCTATTACAGAAATATTAGTTATTAGCATGGGCTTAATTAATAGATGAAATCTGAATTTCCTAGTTCCAGAAAAAGCCTTCTCCTTTTTTTCTTTAACTAATTGACCATGAGGCTTCTCAATAAATCTGTCCATTTCCCTTCACCCTCCCAAGGGTGGAACTTTCTCAGCCCAGCTAAATGAGACTTGGAATTGATAAACGCGTGTAGCCCAAGGAAAATTTGGTCCTAGCCCAGCCCTCCTCCTTCCCAAACCAGGAAGAAGGCAAGGGGGTCCCCTGTTACCTAAAACAAGTTTTGGGGGGGTCTTACCTTGCTGCATCAAAGCATTCATTCCATCTAAGACATAGGTTTGAGTTTCAAAGTTCTAAAAAAAAAAGTTTTCTTTCTCCCTCCTCCCTCCCTCTGCAGAGGGTCGGGGCAGCAGAGAATGAGAGAGAGCATTTCAAAGAGAAAAAGAGAGAGTACCACTCAAAAATAATTTCCATCAGCTCAGGAGTTTTGCTTTTGTCTAAACTAATTTCTTCCAAGAAGCAAACACACAGCTGGTGAGAGGGGGTCTTTTTTTTTTGGTACGAGGTTCTCCCCCATATTTTAATTCTCCATCAATTTATAGGTAGGAAAACATGTCAATTGGACATATGCCAAATATCCTTCCTTAACAACCCTCGCTCCACAGTGGGGCATAAAACAAACATAACTCAAAACTTCCTTTCTCCAATCAGTCTAAACAACAGGGCAGGCTCACACCAGGGCTCTGCAAAACACCATATGGGATCAGCTTAGTTGACTCTCCACAAAACTCAACCTTTTTTCCATTTTCCAAGAAATGGAGAACACAGAAGGAGGACTAGAAGTCCAATAATTTTCCTACTTTTCTAAAAATCTAGGATCTAAAAAAAGGAGTGTTGCTTCTCACCTCTAGAACTCAATCCCTTTTCAGGTCTGGGCAGAGAGTCTCCTGGCTGGCTCACCATTTATGTAGCTACTGGCTACTTAAGTTTGGTTCTGCCTATGAGGAATCATTATTCAGACTCGAGAAAGCAAAGGTGGAAATAAAACAAAAATGTATTTAAAAGGTTAAAAGACATAGGAAAGGATAAGGGGAGAGAGAGAGAGAGAGAGAGAGAGAGAGAGAGAGAGAGAGAGAGAGAGAACAGCCAAACAGCATTAATTGGGCCACAGGTTGGTAGAGAAGACTTGATCATGTTTACTATCTTTTATAAGACAAAATTTAGTCTCTTCAGTTTTGCTTGCATTCAACTTCAGTTTAGTTTTCCAGCTTCTTTCCCCACATGATATTACTCAAATCCAGATTCCTTGTGGTATTTATCACTATTTTTCTTGTTTCCAAAACAGTATCAGATCAGAGTGGCATATCTAAACTGTCGTGAACTATCTTCCCCTTCATTCATTTTTCTGTGTCACTGACATTCTCATTCCAAGACGTATACTTCTCATTCTATCTTCTTTCTCCCTCTTTTTGCTCTTTTGGAAAAAGATGCAACTTTCCTAAGAATGATCATTTTAAGGGAGGCAGCAGTTGCATGAAATATGTTAATCCAAAGCTCCTGAGTTTCATCTTTGACTTTAACTCTTCTAATGGCTTTTTATTTAATGTCATTCTCCCTGTGAACTCAATACTCTCTCTACCTTTACAGGTTTACACTTTTCCCTAATTGGTTCTATCTTATAGACAATTATCTTATAGATCTATCTTATAGATAATGCCCTAGAAAAGATAGTTTCCAAAAAAGAAATCATCTTGCTTACCTATAAGATTACATTGAGATGCTGCAGTTCACTCATTTACCATTGGTTATGTACAATTCACACCCTTCTCTCTGTGATATATTTTGCTGTGTTCTACCCTTATTCTGCCACCGATCAAAAGCTGACTGAGATGGTGATAGAGGTAGTGCAGAATTGAAAACCTCCAATGTATTTCTCTCTTTGAATTGTTTTTTTGAATTTATGTGGGCTTCCTTGTTCTACTATCTTCTATCTACTATCTACTATCTACTATCTTCTCTTGCTCCAAGATACTGAGTAACTTTAGAATACTCAAAAGAAAATGAAGTTTTTTCCCTGAAATATTAATTCACTTCTTCATATATTCATTTCCTGATTGTTTCCATTTTACCTTTGCTCCTTAGATTTTCTTATAGCCCATCAAAATTTTTCTTTCCTTCTCAATATCTTTCAGACAAAGTTATTTCCTAAATCAAACAAATACAAAACCCTCTCCCCTTCATATTCATGACCTTGTCTAGTCTAAGCTACCTGAAAGCAAACATTTAATTTCTTAATCCTTAATTCCTACCTACAAGTAATTAATTTTCTTGTTTAGTTAGTTTGCCTATTAAACATTTTTCTTCTTTTGAAGCAATAATTCAAATTAATCCCTTAAATTGAACGTCCAATGATTTTTTGCTTGATGAATAGCTAAACTTTGTAGAATTTATTTAGAGTATCATTTTTTTCTTTTTGAAATATAACATTATATTTTGATTCCATTTATGGTGGGGTGGAGCTAAGATGGTGGAGTAAAGGGAGGGTCTCTCCAGATTTCTCCCCCAAACTACTCCAAATATCTTTAAATAATTGATTCTAAATAAATTCTAGAGTGGCAGAACCCACAAAAGGCTAAGCAAAACAATTTTCCAGGCTAAGACAACTTGGAAGATTGGCAGGAAGGGTCTGTTGTACAAGAGTTATAAAGGACCTGCATGCAGAACAGTGCCTAAGCTTAATGTGCTTAATCCTATATTTCTAATCAAAAATTGATTTCTCAGCCTTTAATTAGAATTTTTAAGTTTGAATGTTAATCTCTGACCTCCCAATATCTGTCTCTCTATGGATATAAATCCAAAGGCAGGTTCTTTCAAAAACCTTGTTTCCCAGTTGCATATGCAAATTTCTAAGTTTAGTTTTTACAGCTGTATAGACAAGTGACTACAAATACCATTACTGTTGAAGCAGGAATTGATCTGGTTATCTCAGAATATGATACAATAGTCTTCCTTCTAATTGAATCCTTATCAGTTTTCTAACAATATAACATGCTTTATAAACAGGTTATACAACAAATTAGTGATACCTTTTATACAGTATGTGTGTGTAACCCAATTGGTGGATAACCAATAATTTTGTCCTTTCTATAAAAATATGCCCCCAAAACTCTGTATCAGGGTAGATACCCTTAAGAATGTCATCCCCCATAGGTTTGGTAAATTCTTGGAGAATAAAACTTCATCAATGTAGTAATTTTTGTTATTGCAATTTTAGACTAAGTGAAGTAAGATTTAAGTAGATCATTCATGCTGGAGTGAACCTTCCCCAACAATCCGGAAACTGACTGTGGGGTGGCAGGGGTGGTAGTTGCAGAATCTCAGCCCAGGGATTTTCAAGAATAACTTAGAAAACCAACAGAAAAGTCTGCCACACTTAACCCTACCTGATCTAAAATTATATTATAAAGTATCAGTCATCAAAACTGTGTGGTATTGGCTAAGAAATAGAGTGGTGGACCAGTAGAATAGACTAGCTGCAAAAGCAAGAAACAATTATAGTAAACTGCTGTTTGATAAACTCAAAGAGTCCAGCTATTGGGATAATGGGATAATAACTCTCTCTTCAATAAAAAAAATCTGGGAAAATTGCAAGTTAGTATGGAAGAAAAACTTAGTTTAGACCAACACCTCACACCCTATACCAAGATAAGATCAAAATGGATACAGGATTTTGACATAAAATATTACAAGCAAACTAGAAGATCAAGGAGTAATTTACCTGTCAGATCTATGGAAAGGAAAGCACTTTATGATCAAGGAAGAGATGGAGAACATCATTAAAAACAAACTAGATGATTTTGATTACATTAAACCAAAAAGCTTTTGCACAGATAAAACCACTGTAACCAAGGTCAAAAGAAATGTAGTAAACTGAGAAACAATCTTTACAACTAATGTTTCTAACAAAAGACTCATTTCTAAAATATACAGAGAATTGAATCAATGTTTTTTAAAAAGAAGTTGTTCCCCAATTGATAAATGGTCAAAGGATATGAAAAGGATATGAGGAGATAAAAGCAATCCATATTCATATGAAAAATTGCTCTAAATCATTACTTATTAGAGAAATGCAAAGTAAAGCTTTTCTGAGGTACCACCTCACACCTCTCAGACTGGCCAATATGACCAGAAAAAACATTGATCATTGTTGGAAGGGTTTTGAGAATTCTGGGACACTATTACATTGTTGGTGGAGCTGTGAACTCATCCAACCTTTCTGGAGAGAAATTTGGAACTACACCCAAATGGCAACAAAAATGTGCATACCCTCTGATCCAGCAATACCACTACTGGGTCTATACCCTGAAGAGATTATGAAAAAGGGTAAACACATCACCTGTACAAAACAAGTTCATAGCGGCTCTTTGTGGTGGCAAAGAAATGGAAACTGAGGGAATGCCCATCAATTGGGGAATGGCTTAACAAACTGCGGTATATGTATGTCATGAAACACTATTGTTCTATTAGAAACCAGGAGGGATGGGAATTCAGGGAAGCCTGGAGGGATTTGCATGAACTGATGCTGAGTGAGATCAGCAGAATCAGAAAAACATTGTACACCCTGATGGCAGCATGGGGGAGATGATCAACCTTGATGGACTTGCTCATTCCATCAGTGCAGCAACCAGGGACAATTTGAAGCTATCTGTAATGTAGAATATCATCTGTATCTAGAGAAAGAACTGTGGAGTTTGAACAAAGACCAATGACTATTACCTTTAATTTAGAAAAAAAAAGACATATTATTTTCTGATCTTTCTCTTATATTTTATGTTTCCTCCTTAAGGATCTGATTTCTCTCTCATCACATTCAATTTTGATCGAAGAAAAGAAGAAGAGAAGAGAAGAGAAGAGAAGAGAAGAGAAGAGAAGAGAAGAGAAGAGAAGAGAAGAGAAGAGAAGAGAAGAGAAGAGAAGAGAAGAGAAGAGAAGAGAAGAGAAGAGAAAAGTCTGTTACACCAGGATGAGAGTAGAGCAAGTCCAGGGAAGACTTCAGCTCCTAGACTGACCTCAGCAGACCAAGGACAGGGTCTTGGGAACCACTGAATCAGCAATAGGAGGTTCTTCTGGAGCTCTCAGCATACAGACAATAAGGGGATCAGAAGGACATTTGACATGTACAGGGGTCTCTTTGCTATCCCTGAGTCAGGACTTTTTTGCTTTTCCCATACTCAGATCTGGGTTGCAATCTCAGACCCTGGTCTCAGGAAGAGCAGTAGAAGCAATGAGAGATTTCGGTCCCAGCAAAATAGGGACCCCCATCATAGTTTCAAGGCGCAGGGGAGTGCTTATGGTCACCTGCAGACCAGAGCACAGAATAACCTCTGATAAGACTTTGGAAGAATTGGAAACTTGCAGGGTCTTTCACCTTGGGAAGCAAAGCCCCCACTTTAGCAAGGAGTAAAATTCAAGCCATAGACTGGGGAAATAAGCAACAGGAAAAAAATCCAGCCATAGACAATTACTATGATGTATACACAGTAACTATAGTATATATACAAAATGTACACAGAAGAAGATAGCAAAGTCAACACTTCAAAGAAAAATATGAATTGGTCGTGGAAAAGCTCAAAAAAGATTTTGAAAATCAAGTAAGGGAGGTTAGAAGAAAAATTGGGCAGAGAAATAGGAGCAATATAGAAAAAATCATGAAAATCTAGTCAATAGCTTGGTGAAGGATATATACAAAAATACCATTACATTTTACCTTGGATTTCGACCATATCAAATGGTTTTTTTTCCCAGATTGGAACTGCTTGAAATAGAAAGGTTTATTTTCCTTCCTTCCAACAGAATTTCTTCTTTAATTGTGTATTTTATAAGTTAGACTACATTGTTTCTTTGATGCATTAAACTGAGATTTCTTCCTATATACCCCAGTAAATGACAATTAAATTTCTGCTTCTAATATTTCTGAACAATTTTATATTATTTCTAGACAGATGATCTAGTTTCCTAGTTCATAGAGTTTTAGTGGAAGAGTTAGAATTCTAAGATCCTCTCCTTATTCTAACTTTAAGAGAACTCTTTTTGTAGAGCATTTTCACATTGTTCAAACATGTACATTTCAATATTTTAGACTATTGTTCTTTCTGTCTTTACATGTTAATATTAATATTCTTTTGGTCAGAGAATCTACATAATGAGAGAATGTCTTTTCATTTTATTTCAAATTTTCTCAACTCTTACTAGAATTGTTAATATTTTATAGGACCCTAATTTTTTAATTTATTTTCATATTTTCAATTATTTTTTGAAAATTCATTTGAAACCTCATGAAGGTTTTTTGGGATTGTTTTATTATTATTATTTAAGGAAGCATTGAAGAAATATTTTTATATCTTCACATTCCTTAAGGGATTTGTAACTGCAAAGTTTTTTATTGTGAATTGTAATTTTTATTGTACTTTCCTTTTGAGATCTTTTCTTTGAATATTTATTAGTCTCTCCTCAATCAAATTTTGTCTGTATATATCAGCCACTGCTGATTTTTCTTTGTTCTTTTCTATAAATATTGTCTGCTGTCAACCCCTTCCCTTTTAAAAATCCAGTGCCATTTTCTCCATCTCTAAACTTTGATACTTTTTCTCTTTTTTTTTCAAACTGTCAGAGCAAAGTGGTCTATATGCTTCAAGGAGTAAATGTGACCAGTTATACTATTAGCAATTCTAATAAGAGACTAGAAAATTTGAAACAAAAGGAAGAGACATTCACTCATTAAGTAGATTTTCTGACAAAAAAGAATGATAATACTAAAATGTAAAGTGTAAAATTCCTGCTACAATGACTTTCACAATTGCATTCTTCTTTACCCCACTCCCCTCTCTGAGATTGACTTTCTTCAATTTCTAGGGTCCCGCCTGAGGTTTAGAGATCTAAAAAGAGCAACCCAAAACATTGTTTTTAATGGCATTTTTAACAATCTAATAAAGTTAAGTCTCTCCTTTACCTATTACATTTGGGATGGCCTACTTCTTGCACTGTATCAAATAACCAACCAGTGCCATACTTATGGTCTTTATTCTTTTTCCAAAATCTTGCATTGTGAACTCCATAACATTCTATAACCACCCTATTTCATTCATTAGTTTTTTCCTTTCTTTTCTTTTCTTTTTTAGCCTTGGGGTGATTTCTTTAACTGATATCAATATGTTTTAGGGAAAACATCCTTTCTGGAACACTACTAAGAGGTGAATTAGAGTAAAGCAACACCCATCTGGTAAGATTATGATCTGGTGAGATTTTGATCTTTGAGAAGCCATTGGAGCTAGGGAAGAGAACAGAAGAATTGAGCCTCAACCTGGGAAGACTGGGAAGAATAGAGACTGGGATATTGTAAAGGGAATAATTCCAAATGTTGGGGTGCCTTTACTTTTATGAAATAAAATTTTTAATGGATATTTTAAAATGATTATGCATCAATTTATTTAGTGGTATTAATTGATTAAACACTTACAGGAGATACAAAGGAAGACAAAAATAGTCCTTATCCTTTATGAGATTACAGACTAATGAGAAAGAAAAAACATAAACAAATTGAAACAAACTTGACAACTGCAGATAGAAGGAAGAACTCAAAGAGGTAAGCTTTGTGTAGTCTTTTGTACAGCAGCAAAAGATGACACAACTGTTACCTTCCAAATAATCAGTAGTGAATTTCATTCCAAAGAAGTCTCTTTAAACATGAGACTATAGCAGGGTCAAGGATTACATGAGATACCTACCTAGTCAAGTAACAGTAATTTAATAATTACCTATTTTTAGATAATAACTCTCTAGTTCTCTAATTCAAACAAACTACTCTTTCAAACAGGAAAGGAAGAAGGAGTCAGGTCTCCCTCTCAATCAAAAGAAAATGGTAAAGAGATATTCAACTATTGCCTAGGAATATGTTTTCTTTCTCAATATCATCAATGAATTTTTTCTGTTCCTCCTTTTTTTTCTAATTTATTTATTTTTGAATTTTACAATTTTTCCCCTAATCTCATTTCCCTCCCCCATCCACCCACAGAAGGAGGTATGATAGTCTCTACATTGTTTCCATGCTATGCATTGATCAAAATTGAATGTATTGAGAGATAAATCATATCCTTAAGGAAAAAACAAAATATAAGGCATAGCAAGATTACATAATAAATTTTTAATTAAAGGTAATAGTCTTTGTTCTTTGTTCAAATTCCACAATTCTTTCTATGGGTTCAGATGGTATTCTCCAATGCAGATACCCCAAAAAATTGTTGCTGATATTGCACTGATGAAATGAGAAAGTCCGTTAAGATTATTACCCCTAAGAGTTTGGAAAAGGAATAAAGACCCTAAGTATGGCACTGGTTAGTGTTTTGATTGGTGTACAGTGTTCTTCTGGTTCTGCTCATCTCACTCAGCTGATGCTGCCCTTCTGGTTTCTAATAGAATAATACTGTTCCATAAAGTAGTATACCAAAATTTGTTCAGCCATTCCCCAATTGTTAGACATTCACTCAATTTCCAATTCTTTGCCAACACAAACAGGGCTGCTATGAATATTTTTGTACAATTGATGTTTTTACCATTGTTCATGATCTCTTCACGGTATTTTACCAGTAGTGGCATTGCTAGATCAAAGGATATGCACATTTTTATTGCCCTTTGGCCATAATTCCAAATTGCTCTCCAGAAAGGTTGGATGAGTTCACAGCTCCCCCAAAAATGCATTAGTATCCCACATCCATTCAAACATTGATCATTGTCTTTTCTGATCATATTGGCCTGTCTGAGAGGTGTGAGGTGGTACCCCAGAAGTGATTAATTTTCATTTTTCAAAAGTAAAGATTTAGAACAATATTTTATATGACTATGGATCACTTTGATTTCCTCATCTGTAAATTACCTCTGCATATCTGTTGATCATTTGTCAATTAGGGAATGGTTTCATCTTTTTTCATAAGTTTGATTTAGTTCTCTATATATTTTAGAAATGAGTCCTTTGTCAGAAATACTAGTTGTAAGAAATATTGCCAAATTTACTACATTTCTTTTGATATTGGTTAAAGCAAAAGTTTTTCAATTAAATGTAATCAGAATTATTTAGTTTGTTTTTAATGATGTTCTCCATCTCTTCCTGTAGTTCATTCAATTTCTCCTCTATGAATTTGGATGCTATACCACTTGGTGCATACATATTTACTATTGAAATTGCTTCTTTGTCTATGGTACCTTATAGGAGGATATAGTTTCCTTATTCATCTTTCTTAATGAGATCTGTTTTTGCAGCTTCTTTGAATGAGATAAGGATTGCCACTCCTGCTCTTTTCACTTCAGCTGAAGCAAAATACATTTTGCTTCAACCTTTTACCTTTACTCTATGTATCTCTCTGCTTCAAATGGGTTTCTTGTAAGCAGGATATTGTAGAATTCTGTTTTTTAATCTACTCTGCCATTCACTTATGTTTATGGGAGAGTTCATCCCATTCACATTCCAAGTTATAATTACTCTTTATTGCCCTCCATGCTATCTTCCCTGTTTGTATTTTTCCCCTTTTTCACTTTATCTATATTTCGAGCATTTTGTTTCTGAATTTCACCTTCTTCAATGTGTTTGCCCCCTTATCTCCAACCTCCTTCCCCTTTCTTTATCTTTTCCCTTTGTCCCTTCTTTCTTCTGTTAGTTCCTCTTTTTCTCCCCCTCCCCCCTTCCCCTCTTAATATTTGAAACCTAAGATAAGTTTCTCAACTTAATTGAGTATGTTTATATAATATCAAGTCTGATAAGAGTAAGTTTCAGGCAGTCCTCAACTCCTCCCTTCTTCCCCTCTATTTCAATAGGTGCTTTGTACCTCTTTATGTAATGTAATTTAACCTATTTAATCTCCTCTATTCTCCCATCTCTTTACTGTCTCCCCCCCCAAGAAGATATTATTTTTAAATCATTCTATCAGAGACCTGTCAGATAATTCATGAGTGTCCATCACTTCTGGCTAAGTTTATTCTCTCTCTAATAGAGTTACAATTCTCAAGAGATATGAGTCTTAGGTACAGCTAGGTGGTGCAGTGAATAGACCACTGGTCTTGGAGTCAGGAGTACCTGGGTTCAAATCCGACCTCAGACACTTAATAATTATCTAGCCATGTGGCCTTGGGCAAGCCACTTAACCCCATTGCCTTGCAAAATCTAAAAAAACAAAGAGAGAGATATTAGTCTTTCTCCTAGGCAGGGATATAGCCAGTTTCATCTTATTGGTCAGCAATTTTTTTCCTTCCCCTTTTTTTTTTCCTTTTCATCTGTCTCTTGAGTCTCCTGTTTGAATTTCAAATTTTCTGTTTAGCTCTGGTCTTTTCATCAGGAAAATTTGGAAGTCTCCTATTTGATTAAATGTCCTTTTTTCCCTATGGAATAGAAGGCTCAGTTTTGCTAGATAGTGGATTCTTGGTTGTATTCCAAGCTTCCTTGCTCTTCAGAATATCACATTCCATACCCTTCGATCCCTTAATGTTAATGCAGCCTGATCCTGAGTAAGCCTTACTGTGGTTCCTTGGTATCTAAATTATTTCTTCTGGCTGCTTGCAGGATTTTCTCTTTTATCTGATAATTCTAGAATTTGACCACAATATTCCTTGGTGTTTTCATTTTGAAATCCCTCTCCAGAGGGGATCAATGTATTTTTTCAATAACTATTTTGCCCACTTGTTCTATGATATCTGGGCAATTTTCCATCACTAAACCCTGTAATAATGAGTTCAGACTTTTATATTTTCTTCAATGTTTCCTAGAAGCCCAAAGCCCAATGATTCTTTTTTTTTTAGGTTTTTGCAAGGCAAATGGGGTTAAGTGGCTTTCCCAAAGTCCACACAGCTAGGTAATTATTAACTGTCTGAGACTGGATTTGAACCTGGGTATTCCTGACTCCAGGGCTGGTGCTTTATCCACTGCACCACCTAGCTGCCCCAACCCAATGATTCTTAATTTGTCTCTCCTGGATCTATTCTCAAGATCAGTGCTTTAGTCAATGAGGTATTTTACATGTCCTATTTTGTGATTTTTCTGGTTTTGTTTAACAGACTCTTGTCTCATGGTTTTATAAGTTTCCATATACTCCATTTTATTTAGAGAAGAATTTTCTTCATTTGCCTTTTGCAGCTCCTTTTCCACATGATCAATTCTATTTTTGAAGGAGTTTTCCATTTATGCAATTGAGTCTTTGAGAGAATTATTTTCCATTTACATTTTCCCAATTGTATTTTCTAAGAATTTCTTTTATTGTTGCAGAGTATTAATTTTCTCTTGAATTTCTTTTCCCAATTTTTCCCATTGGTCTTTAAACTCCTTCCTTATTTCTTCTATAAATTCTTTTTTTTTTAGGCTTTTGCAAGGCAAATGGGGTTGAGTGGCTTGCCCAAGGCCACACAGCTCGGTAATTATTGAGTGTCTGAGACCAGGTCTGAACTCAGATATTCTTGACTCCAGTGCCGGTGCTTTATCCACTGTGCCACCTAGCCATCCCAATCAGAACTTAATTATTGTTTTGTTGATTGTCTAGACATGAGAAAGTGATGGAGAAACACAGATTCATCTTTTTGTTTGCTTGGTTGGGTTTTTTTTAGGTTTTTTTGCAAGGCAAATGGGGTTAAGTAGCTTGCCCAAGGCCACACAGCTAGGTAATTATTAACTGTCTGAGACTTGATTTGAACCCAGGTACTCCTGACTCCAGGGCCGGTGCTTTATCCACTGCGCCACCTAGCTGCCCCAACCCAATGATTCTTAATTTGTCTCTCCTGGATCTATTCTCAAGATCAGTGGTTTAGTCAATGACGTATTTTACATGTCCTTCTATTTTTTGATTTTTCTGGTTTTGTTTAACAGACTCTTGCTGTCTCATGATTTTTTAAGTTTCCATATACTCCATTTTATTTAGAGAAGAATTTTCTTCATTTGCCTTTTGCAGCTCCTTTTCCACATGATGAATTCTATTTTTGAAGGAGTTTTCCATTTATGCAATTGAGGCTTTGAGAGAAGTTAACAAATTTTCCTTTTGCAATTTCCCAATTGTATTTTCTAAGAATTTCTTTTATTGTTGCGGAGTATTAATTTTCTCTTGAATTTCTTTTCCCATTTTTTCCCATTGGTTTTTAAACTCCTTCCTTATCTCTTCTATGAATTCTCTTTTTTTTTTAGGTTTTTGCAAGGCAAATGGGGTTGAGTGGCTTGCCCAAGGCCACACAGCTAGGTAATTATTAAGTGTCTGATACCAGATTTGAACCCAGGTATTCCTGACTCCAAGGCCAGTGCTTTATTCATTACACCACCTAGCCACCCCTCTTCTATGAATTCTTTCTGGGCTAGAGACCAATTCATATTCTCCTCAGAGGTTCTAGCTCTCTCTGAGTTAGGGTCTTTGTTTCAGGTAGCTTTCAATGGACTAACCCCCCACCCTACACTGGCCTTTTTTCATTTTCCTAGTATCTTGTGTTGGGAGAGGTTCTGGTTCACAGAATTTTTGTTTTGAAATTTTTTTTTTGCTCATTGGGCTTCGTGACTCAAAGTGGGCCAGCCAGTAGAGAGTGCTGGAGGCTTTCTCTTGAGTGTTTGTGAGATGGATTTGTGGTCCACTCCCTAGGCCTAGGGAGTAGGAGGTGCAGCAGGGTCTGAATTATCCTTGAATAATGTGGGCTGGGCCCTTGTGCTATTTGTTAATCTCAGTACTGAGAGAGATCTGCTGCCCACAACTAAACCTGGGGGGGGGGTGTTACTATATTTGTTCTGGGAAGAGTCCCTTTGTCTCACAGGGATGGGGGTTGTGGCGGGGGGCTCAACTGTAAACACAGAGACTTCTGTGAAAATATGGCTCTTTCTGGATTTTGAGGATATGAATTCTGTTAAGAGACTTGATTCATATTAATTCTGAGGGAAAGCCAGAAGACCTTAGCACAGCACCTGGCTTCTCTCTGCCATCTTGGTCAGAAGTCTCCATTGATGAACTACTTGACTAATTATTGGTATTCCTGACTATTGCCTTCCATTCTACTTTATCCAGTTTTCATTTTGGTTATTCCATATCAGTTGCCTCACTTCTTTCTTGGGATTTGCTTCTCACCATTCATTCAGTTTTTTCTATTTCACTCCCTTATTCTCCTTTTCCATTTTTAGATTCCTTACCATCCATGATACTTTAATCATAAGATCATATATTTTGAAATTTTAGGGACTTTAGAGATTATCCAATTCAGCCAAAGAGGTCTTTACAAGAAAAAGCAATCTTCTGACCCCTTCTTCCATTGGTGAGCTATTTCCAAAACACAAAAGAAGCAAAGTGATACCTTGAAAAATTATTAGAAGACCAAATATAGATTTTAAATTATCCAATATCCAAAAAGTAGATAAGTGCAACTTTAAAAGAATTACTAGGGGCAGCTAGGTGGCGCAGTGGATAAAGCATCGGCCCTGGAATCAGGAGTACCTAGGTTCAAATCTGGGCTCAGACACTTAATAATTATTTAGCTGTGTAGCCTTGGGCAAGCCCCCATTACCCTTGCAAAAAACTAAAAAAAAAAAAAAGAATTACTAAAGGGGGAAAAGTATTAGTCCTGATTGATTCACAGAAGAATTTTGTAATAAAGGATAGGAGATACAATCTTTATCAAACAAGAGACAAAGGAAATTATAGAAGATAAATTGGTAAATCTATATAAATTTAAAAGCTTCAGTACAGACATAATTAATTCTCCTAGAATAAGAAGGGAAGTGGTCAAATTTGTAAAAAAAAGTGCATCAAATTTCTCTGACAAGAGTTGGTATCCAAAATATAGAAACAAATAACATATATATTTAAATATATCTATACCTATATAAAAATTATATATATATATATATATATATGCCATTTTTCAGCAGATAAGTGGTCAAAGGAAATAAAAAATCAATTCTCAAAATGGGATTGACATAGCATTATGGACACCCCAAAGAATACTCTAAATCATTAATAATAAAAGAAATGCAAATTAAAATAATCCTGAGGTTTCTTCTGATACCTTAATTAGAAAAATTGGCAACAGTTAATGTTAAAGGGATCGTGGAAGGCTAGACATACCAATTTACTATTAGTAGAATTGTAAAACAATACAAACACATTTGACAGAAATTTGAAATTATACAAATAAAAGTAATAAAATTTTCATACTCTTTGAACCATAAACTCCATTACTGAGCTTACACTACCAAGAAAACTACTGATTGTCAGAAATACTCCATATATATCAAAATATTTTAGCAGTATCATTTATTGTAGCAAAGAATTGGAAACAAAGTAGATCACTATTAAGTAAGAAATGGATAAACAAATCATGATATGGAAATACAATGTAATATTACTATGCTGTAAGACCCTAATGCAAAGTGAAGGAGAGACAAGAAAAAAACAAAAAATATATAGAAAACTACAATGATGCAAATGAAAAGAACAATGGCATGACTCCCCCACCCCCCAAAAAAGTAACAAAATAATAAAGAAAAAATTGAATGAAAACATATGAAAAGACATCACTAATCCATTCTTTCCTGGAGATAATTGTTCTACATTGCATGCTTTCAGGCCTTTTCCATGTATTGTCCAATTGTGCCAATGTATTTCCCTTCTAAAATTATTTTAAAAATAATAATTTTTAAGGGACTGCTCTTAAGGAAAGGGTGGAGAAAGAATATTTGGAATTAACTATGATGATGCAAGAAACAAAGACAAATTAAAATATATCTGAAACATAATTGTGATATATTTAACAAATTATGTAAAATGTAATAAAACATAGGTGGTATTATAGTTTAAAACTATATTGCTCTGTGAGCACAAGAATCCTCATTTTTGAATTAGATGATCCTATGTCTATTTGTAGTTGATACCAGAAATTTAAACTAATTGCTTATTTTTATAAATGAGGGAACTAATGACCTGAAAGGCAAAGCAATTTGACCAAGGTCATAGACATTTATAAGTAAAAATGATCACATGAATTCTCATTGCAGTGAAACATATATCTCCCATATATTTTCTAATGAATTTCATTCCATCAAAATTAGAATATTTTAACCATTAAGGAGAGTAGGTAGTAAATAAGTAAACATATAGGTGATAGACACTACATAGATATCTACAGAGATGATAGAAAGACAGACGAATAGATAATAGATGAATAGATGAATATATTGGTTTTAGATAGGTAGCCAGATGTTATATAAAAACTAGAAAAGTTTTATAAATTAAATGTTTTCTCTCGATATGAACTAAATATTTTCTCAAGCTTTCCTTTAATTCCTCTATTAAATTCCTTTCTCTGCCAACTTATGAAAATAGAGGAAGTGATCCTTAAGCTTAAGTCACAAATTACTAACAGTTCCCACACAGAAGCAATAGCATTAAGAATTCAATTATTGATTATATCTGTCTTCAGATTCTCTTATCACAAAATATTGACAAATCAATAATAATTTGATTATTTATTGATTTAATATATATATATGTATGTATATACATACATATATATATATGTGTGTGTATATATATACATATATATATATATATATATATATATATATATATATATATATATATATATAGTTTGTTATTATTGTTCCCAGCAATTCAGGAAATTTCATAGCAAAGAAATCACAACTATTTTCAGGTATTACTTTAATTGTCTCTTATTTTATTCTTTTGAATTAGATCTGTGATTGCATTTACATAATAAAGGGAACTCCCAATAAAGAAACTCAGAAAAGTCAGTTCAGAGAACATCGAGGTGGCACAGTGGATAGAGCACCAGCCCTGGAGTCAGGAGGAGTTGCAACTTAGAAAATGTTTAGCATAATATCATAAGAAAATATAAACTTAATCTTAGTGTTGGATTTCTTTATTTGATCAAAGTTCTGTAGTATTTGACTCAAAACCTGATAAACATAGTCCTACATCTGGTTTTACACCAAATTCGTTATAATTTTTTGACTAAAAATAATAAAATATGATAATGATTCCTTACCCAAATGAATTTTGTGTGAAATGAAAATGAGAGGAAAATTTGATAAACTCTTTTTGAGAAAAAGAAATTCATTTTAAAATTTTAAACCACCTAACCAAATCAATGTAGATGAAGAATGTGTTAGATTATCAGATATTTATTTTACTATTGGCTAATGATAAGTGTTATATTGAATGATAAATGCACTTTAAGTATAATTGAATATATTGCTTCATTTTTAACTATGTGTAAACTAACTTTTTGAATGAAGTAATTTCTTTTTACATCACTTTCTTCCATTCTCCCAGTGGCACACAGGCTACACTCTCACAAAAATTTTGTGATATGATTCACTAGTGCTGCCAACTGGAGAACTGTAAATCCAAATTAAAAGAAAATAAAGTTCAATTGGAAAATATCTCTGATTGCAGTGAAAGTCATTATAAAATGATCTGCAAACTTTAATAAATCTCTGTAAAAGCTTTCATTAATAATACTATTAGTACTATTTGAAAGTGTCAAATTATTCAGATTTTAATAATAAAAACTTTCTCAAATTTATTCATCTCTATCAATTAATATTTTATTTTCCCCAATTAAATGCAAATGAAATTTTAACATTTTGTTTTTTAAAATATTGAGTTCTAAATACTATCCACTCATTTTTCCTTTACGTTGAGAAGAAAAGCAATTTTAAATAACTAATAAATATGTGCAAACAGGCCAAACCCATTTTTATAATAGTCATGTTTTGAATGAAAACACAAGCAAAAATAATGAAAGATAAAGTGAAAAAAATTATATATTTCATTCTGCTTTCATATTCCATCAGTTATTTCTCTGGAGATGGGTAGTATTTTTATTGTAAAGTCTTTGAAATTGTCATGAAGCTTTATTATATTGCTAAGAAAAATGAAGTCATTTACAGTTGTTCTCTGAATAATATTCTATTAAAATATTTCTATTACTGTTCTCTTGGTTCTATTCATTTCAGTTTGCATAAGTGCCTATGTCTTTTTAGATTTTTTTGAGAGAACCACGAACATAATTTCTACTATAATAGTATTCTATAACAATCATATACCACAACTTATTCAGTCTTTCCTCAATTGATGGACATACCTTCAATTTCCAATTCTTTGCCTTCACTGAAAGAGATGTTATAAATATATACATATGTCATTTTTTGTTTGTTTTTTACCTTTGAGAATATTGCTGGATAAAAAGCATATTTAATAGAATTTTAATTTTTCCCAATTAATTGCATGTCAATTCAACTTTTAACAATCATTTAGAAAAGATTTTGAGTTCCAGATTTTCTTCCCTCCCTTCCCTCTCCTCTTCTTAAAATTATTTGATTTATTTTATACATATGCTATCATATAAAGTTTATTACGATATCATAGTTGTGAAAAAAGAAACATCAAAATGAAAAAAAATCACAAAAAAATCAAGTGAAAAAATGTATACTTTGATATTCCTTTTGATTCCATCAGTTCTTTCTTTTGTAGGAGTATAGCATTTTTCCTTTGTGAATCCTTTGAATTTGTCTTGGATCACTGTGTTGCTTAGAAGAGCTGAATCAATCATATCTGATCATCGCATAAGGTTACTGATATTGTATGCATTATTTTCCTGGTTCTGCTCATTTCACTTCGCATCAGTTTGTACAAGTCATTCAAGATTTTTCAGAAAACTATTCATCATAGCTTTTTGCACAATAGGTCAGCTAGAAATGGCAGTAGATAGAAAGCCAGCCCTGCAGTCAGGATGCCAAATTTGAATTTGCCTCAACACTTACTAGCCGTGTGACCTTGGGCAAGCCACTTAATCCTGATTCTCTCACATCTAAGGACATCTCCAGTCTGATTGACTCATATCTGGTCAATGGATCCAGATGCCTCAGGAGGACTGGTGACTTTTAAAAATTCATTTTTAAACTTATTTAAATTTAGGCTTCATAAAATATCATTTTTTCTGTTCATACAGAGAAATGTTCTAACTTCTCTCTATCTTTAATATAATCTTTCACAAAATCAGTGCAAATTTAAACATTCCCTTCCCTTAAATACCTCTCCCATACCACTTCAATTAGCAAATCAAATCTGAGTATTATCACATTTTATAAGTATAGTTAAAACATAATCATTATCCTACATATTACATTTCTTTTTTATGTGTGATATAGATTGGTGAATAAGCACAGTACCTCCTCACACAAATCCATTCCATGTACATATTATGACATCAACTCCCTGATATCATGGTCTTCTATGAAAATGAAGAATAAATGTCATTGCCCAATAATATTCCATTGCATTCTTATAACACAGGTTGTTCAATCATTTCTCAATTGATTGGCATCCCCTCAATTTTCAACATTTTATCACCACAAAAGGGCCACTATAAAAATTTTGCACATGTAGGATCTTTTCCCTTTTTTTATGATTTCATTGATATACAGAATTAGTAGTAGTATTGGTGCTCCAAAGGGTATCAATAGTTTGATTACCTTTTGGGTTGCTCTCCAGAATGATTGGATTAATTCATAATTCCACTGACACTGCATTAGTGTACCAATTTTTAAACATGTTCATCAACATTCAAATTTCTCCTGTTTTATCATATTAGACAAAATAATAGGAGTAAAGTGGTACTTCAAAGTCATTTTTATTTACATTTCTCTAATAAAAAGTAAATTAAATGACTTTTCATATGTCTAAAGATAGTTTTGATTTCTTTATTTGATCCTAGAGATAATTGTAAGCCCTACAGTTTATTATTCAGAAAAATGCATAATTAGACTATACTTTAGGAGAGTCATTTATTTTGAAGATATATAAAGAATGAATGATAGAAATATTTGAGGCAGAGAGAATAATTAGGCGGCTATGGCAATAATCCAGATAAGAGGAGATGAGGGTAGGTGTGTGAGATGTGGAGGTAGAAGCAAGATGATAATAACAAAAGATGGAATATACAGGGTGAGAATAGGGAATCGCTTAGGTTGCAAACCTGAATGACTAAAAAGAAGATGGCCTCATGGACATCCCCAAGGATGAGGAAATTTTGAAAAGATCCAAGTTTAGAGTGAAAGTTAATGATTTTTTCTTTCAGACATGTTGAATTTGAGATGCTTGTGGCTGTGGTAAAGATAGGTTGAAATTTCCAACAGTTAATTTGGTGGCTTAGAACAAGAGTTCAGAAGATAAGCTATTTATAGACAGACAGACAGATAGACAGACAGACATATAGACAGACAGATAAATCTGAACATTATTTATTATAGAAATGAAAATCGACCCTAAGGGAACTCTCAAAGAGTGTATGCAGTTTGACAAGACAAAAAAGAACAAGATAGAACCTTGAGAGTTTAATAGGGTATGCATGATAATGTCAAAAAACAATTTGATAATCAATGGTCAGACAAGTAGGAGGAAGCCAATAGAGCAGTACTGTACAAACACAGAGAGAAAACTATACAGGAGGAGGATGCTGAAGAAATGTCATAAATGATGAGGATTACAAAAGGATCATCAAATATGTAGATGAGACTTGATAATTTTAGAAATAACAGGTTTAGTGGAATGATGAGGTGAGAAGTTAAATTTCAAGAAGGTTAAATTAAAATTAATAATGCGAACAAGAGAAAAGACACCTTTTCTTTTTAGGTTTTTTGCAAGGCAAATGGGGTTAAGTGGCTTGCCCAAGGCCACACAGCTAGGTAATTATTAACTGTCTGAGACTGGATTTGAACCCAGGTACTCCTGACTCCAGGGCTGGTGCTTTATCCACTACACTACCTAGCTGCCCCAAGACACCCTTTTCTAAGAGTTTGATGTTGGAAGGGAGATGTAGGGTAGTGTAAGCAGATAAGTACTCTTTTCAAATGAACTTGAATTTATTGATAACATATATTACCTGACACAATGGTTATGAAGCTCAATTAAGATAACCACTCTGCAAAGTAGGTTCTGCTATTTTCCCCATTTACAGATGAGGAAAATAAAATTTAGAGAAGATTATTGGCTTGTCAATGATCACATAACTAGTAAAACTCCATTTGAATTCAGGTCTTTGAGTGTAAATCTAATTTTCTATTTAGGTTCCCTGGTATTAATTACAATTAACTGCAAAATGTAGGTGAAAATGAAATCTAGCAATTATGGCTAAAAGGGAAGAGATAAAAGAAAAGGAATGAATCACTCCACATTCTGACAAATGCTAACCATATAAACATGAATAAAGTCCTTAAGAATGATCACAATGGGATGCTGTGAGGATGAAATGGGTTCATGTATGTAGAGTATATGTGTGCATGTATCTGTTATTACTGTTTATATTATCATTAGCATTAGCATTAGCAACATCGTTGTCATTAGTGGGAGTATATTTTTCTGGGTTCATACTCCATACACCTTACTTTCTAGTTGTGTAACCCTGAGAAAGAATCACTTAATCATCACCTCTGGGTGCTTGGGACAACTCAGGATTTATCTAATAAAGTATGAGCAGGTTGTGTTCTTCTTACTCCTATGGTGGAGCTAATTCCCCACCAGGAGTTACGTACTCTTAAGAAATCATAAAGCTTTTTTTATATTCTTTTTTCTTCTTATATTCTTGTATTACTAATATTATTTTCCTCTTCCCCAGTGCCCAGAATCATACTCTGCATATTATAAATGCGATATTTTGAATTGAATTTCACTGAGTAACAATTTTCCTAAATAAAATGGATTCTCTTAAGTGTAATATAACTTTAAAATACATATCAAATAATAGAAAATGCCACCTCATTCAGACTGCTAGTATGACCTTGATATCAATGTATATCCATGGGCCTTAATTTCCTTATTTATAAAATGAGGTGGCTGGAGGTCAGTAAAATTGCCTCCTTCTAACTCTAGATATATAATCCTAAGAATCTAAGACTTTTTAAATAGTACTTCAGAGACATAGATACAATCAGTGAATAAGTTTCAAAAACAGCCTTGGGGTAGTACAATTCAGATAGAGAGACATAGGCAACTAGATGGCACAATGGGGATAGTGCTGGGCCTGAAATTAGAAAGTTTCATTTTCCTGAGTTCAAATTGGACTCAGACACATATTAACCATATGACCCTGGCAAGTCACTTGGGTCTGCCTCAGTTTTCTCATCTGTCAAATGAACTGGTGAAGGAAAGGGAAAAGGGCTAATATTTTTGCCAAGAAAACTCTAAATGAGGTCGTGAAAAATCAGAAATAAATGAAATGACCAAACAACAAATGAACAAGTTGAGACAATTTCAATTCAGTATTATAGAAGTTCTTCTATTTTGGAATATACTTCAGTGGCAGGAGGGAAAAAGCAGATTTATGGATCTATTTGATTTGAAAACTCCTTCTTGAAACTAAACTCAGTGAAAAGGAAACTGAGGACAAGATAACTGTATTTTTATTTATATTTTTCATCTCCGTATGGATAAAACTCCAAAGCATAGCCTCCAAAAGGAATATATCTAAGAGGCTTTGATAGTACATCACAATAAAGCAATCCTTATGGAGCTGATTATTGTTCCCCCAAGATATATCACTCTTCCAAATTCCCTATTTCTTTCAAAGGCACTACTATTCTTTTAGTCTTCCAGGTTTCTAATCTCAGTATTATTCTTTATTCCTCACCCTCCTCACAGCTTACAAATTCATTCAGTTGTCAGATCTTGCTCTTTTTATATCATGATCCTTATACACAAAACACTTTATCTTTAATCTCTGAGTCTTTGTCTTGGCTGAACTCCTTTCCCTGTAATGTTCTACCTCCTCATTTCTACTTCCTAAGATGTCTTTCTTCCTTTGCATAGAAATGCAAACAATACCTTCCACTGTCCAGTGTCCTCCTCCAGAGCTATCTTGTGTTCTAATGTTTCATATTTGTTTTTATTCTCTATAAATATGTATATATATATATATATATATTTCTTGTCTCTTCCCACCCTATACCCTATCTCTTAGAATGTCAGTACATTTTAGAGCAGTGATTATTTCATTCTTTTCAGATTGTCATAGATTAAGTACTTAATAAATGCCTGTTGATTGATTGGTTGTTTTATAATATGCTATTATTGCCTAAAAGTGAAATTGTCTACATCATAACAATAGAACTGTTGGTCACTGACCACTGATGGAGCTGCTTTTCATTCTGTCTCTCTTAAAGAAAACCTTTTAATAATTCATTTGACTTGGCTAATTGGCAATCTTTTCTAGGAAGACTGTCAAAAATACTCTGTTTATCCTATAGAGAAAAATAATTTTCCTATTAGTCTTTAAGAAGATAGT
This sequence comes from Macrotis lagotis, assembly GCF_037893015.1. NCBI lineage: Eukaryota > Metazoa > Chordata > Mammalia > Peramelemorphia > Peramelidae > Macrotis > Macrotis lagotis. The sequence goes on from NC_133662.1 coordinate 204,408,099, forward strand.
TGGCCATCTCTCAAAAAATACCCAATGGACACTTATTAGAAATATTAATGACAACAGCAATAATGTATAACAAAAGATTCAGAATTGGTTGTCAATTAAATGCTGTCAGATTGCACATAAATAGTGTTAAAGAAATTAACTTATTCTGATTCTAGAAAGAATAAATTGTTGATCAGTATCAAATGCAAACTAGAAGTTCATCCTATAAGCACATTTTTACTATGTAAATAAATCATATTACAGAGTACTAGAAAAACTTCTCCCTTCAAGCATCAATTAATATTCTAACCCTATTTCTCGATTCTGCATTTTCCTCCAGGGTTTCCTTAGGATGAAAAGGCAGTTGTTATACAAAAATGCTAACAAAGTATTATGATAAACCCATGTGTAAGAATTCCTCAGTTGCTAATAGGAGAACCATTAGTAGAGGCCTCTATGGCTCTGCCTTGTTCTTGTCTCTAATTTGCAGACATGCTCCCAAACTTCAACAATAACTACCAAGGGACTCAGGTTTGGGAGATGGGGCATAGGTTAGAATTATGAAAAGTTCACCAAATATTGGTATGTTGACAAAAAATTCATTTTAAAGTCAGAAAGTTGATCTTTAGATCTGGAGATAATGAAACATTTTAAATCCTTTGTTTTCCCCGCTTTTAAAATTCATGGTACACTGGGGAAAGTGCTGAAATTTGAGTTGTTTTAATTTTAATTATTCATAATTTGTGTGATCTTGGAAAAGTCATTTAACTCTCTGAGTCTCAATTTCTTCATCTATAAAATTTAAGACTGACAAAATAATTTCTGAGGTTCCTTTCAGTTTTAAATCTGTGGTTTCTTGATTATTTTAGTATTGAGAAAATTTGATAAAAATGAAACCATCCTAATCAAATTAGTCATTTCTCATTATTCTTATCATTTTGTGAAGAAACAGATATTAGGCACAAATATATATGAGCAATACATATACACACACATATATAAATATGTGTGTGTTTGTGTGTGTGCATGTATGTATGCTATAAAGGACTCCAGAAGCTATCTATTTCAGCTTCTTCATTTTAAATATGACAAAATTTCCTAGACATGCTAAATAACATCAGAAGGTCACATAGCTAATGAGTAGAAAAATGATTCTTAATTCCTAATTATATTTTCCCTCTGTCATATACTACAGATTTGTAGTACTAAGGTATATGGTGAGAAAGTATATTTCTACTGAATTAATACAGAAAGATTTGCTTTTCTTAATTTAGGTTTGTTTAGAGATGAAATCAAACAGATTTATTTACAAAATCCAGAGGTTACATTTCAATTTCTGAGAAGTTTTCCCCAAATCTAAAGTATATAGGGTTTGTCAATTTCCTCCACAGATAGTATGATTATTATCTTCTTTTTACATATTAGGAAACTGGAAGATAGAGACTGTGATTTGCCCGCTCACAATCACAAAACTAGTAAATATCTGAAGCAGAATTTGTACTTAGATATTGGTGATTCCAAGTCTAGTGATTTATCTTCTAAAAGGACATTTTTCTTAGAAATCAAACTGAAAAGTAGAAATGATATAGAGTCAGAAATAGAAAAATAAATGAATACTTAGAACCAGAAAGGACAAATGATTTGCCCTGTCTTCCTTAGCAAGTATTTGGAGGTGATTGGGGTAGACAGATCCAGGCTCTCTGAGATAATGTCTTCCTGATTTGTTTGTCAGTCTCATACCTTTACCAAAACTGATTAGAGATTTCCTCAAGGTCAGGATGGGCCCTTATGATTCTTAGTTTTTAATCCCCACCATCACTAAAACATAAGGCTCTCAAAAACATCCAACATTCTCCCTCAACTTTTGTTGACAAAAAACAACAAATGTATTGGGTAAAGTAATAAATAACACATTTGGGTCTATAGTCTATTCCAATCAGCAGCAATCCAGTTGAGATGATTCCATAGGGGTAGTGATCAAGTTCTGTATATTAGTTCCCAGAACTGTGAGCTACAGATTGAGTAATCATAGGAAGCTAGCCAGAGGCCCTCTACCCTTGTTTGTCCTTGTTTTGGTGACCAAGACCAGTGTTGAGTAGGTAACTCAGTTACATAGAAAGATCTACAATGTATTTTTGAAACTTTCAACCATTCTATCTTGTCCAACATAAGAAGCAGATCAAGCTATGACCACCTAGTCAATGAAGATATGCTAGATAATGGAGACATGCTCTATCCAAATGCTAACATATCATTTTTGTATTTTTTTAGCTTCTGCATCATATGTCAACCAATGGGATTCTGTGTTTTTCAGGCCTATTTTGTTTATTTTTGTATCAAACACTATGAATCAGAGATTCTAGAAAAAAAGGGTAGTCTTAGATCATGAAGAAGATCTGAGGTTCACTTCACTGACAAGTTACCATGAACCCTTTAATAAAGAATTCCTCCTCAGTCTCTTTTATTGCAGGTAGGACAATTTTAATTCTCACACAAGCAGGTAAGAAATAACTCAAGTAAGATATTTCAGTGTATCCATCAAAATAAAAAGTTAAAGAATAATTTAATATAAGCACTATAGTTTCCTATAGAGTAATACAACTCACTGGTTAAAAAGTTTTAAGTAAACAGAACAAAATATAATATTTTATTTTGGTCTTGACATGAAATATAATTACTTTATTGATATCAATTAATGATCATAGTTTAACAGTATTTGGAAATTTGCAAAGATATTGAAATATTAAGTATTTTGCCCAAGATCAAAGTCTTAATATTTATCTGAGTAAAACCCAATTCTGTCCTAATTACAAGACTGTCCCATACTCCACTGAATCATTATACCTTCTTATATTACACTTTACATATTTATAATTATATTGCTACAGTGCAGTTCCCCAACCCACAGTAATATGTTACTTCACAATTAATGACCATACAAACTTATGTATGCTAAATTACAAGTAAGTATGTAAAGAGTGTGACATGGGAGGGGGAAAAAGAGAAAGAGAAAGACAGACAAACAGAGACAGAGAGGCAAAGCTTATTACTATCTAACTGAAACCTTAGTATTGGATAAGCTTTAAATATTACCTAGTTAAAAGAGATATAGCTCCTAGAATTTATCAATCAATGAGAAACATTATGATATTCCTAGCAGCCTAACTTATAAGCTAAAAACCCCATAAACAAAAACAAAGTACTCATCTTCTACAGAATGTTTGAATCAGTTATGACATAGGGGTATAATATAATTTTATTGCACCATAAAAATGATAAGTATGAGGGATTCATAAGACCACATAAAGTAAGAACTCTGCCAGTATTTGAATGAAGTCCTTTTCATGTCAAATCACCAAGGATTTATTAATACCCATTATGTGCCAGATACTATGTTAGCACTAAAAGTACAAAGATAAAACTGACCAACAATTCTGATTTTCAATTTGTGTACATTCTAGTGTGATGAAAAAAATGCCTGAAAAACAGTGGAATACACAGTTATACATGTGTATCAGCTGCTGAATTCATATTGTTTTTCTATTGTTGTTTCATATGAATTATAGTTATAGATGTACATATGCATATTAGTTATAAATGTGTACATATACAAATATATTGCTATATAGGTATATGTGCATGCATGTACATACATAAATACATACAAAATTTAAATAAGTCATTTCTTAAGTTAGGAGTAGTAACTCTATGGGGTTCAGCAGGAAGGCTGGACAAGTATGGTTATGGAACTTGATAAAGAATTACAACTTCAAATATGGTACAGTTTCCAGAATCCAAAACTAACTCTGATTCCCTTAACATAACTCTACCTTTATCTCTGCCTCTTAGAAGATTTTTCTGCCTTCCTTCTAGATTCTAGATTCATTTCACATCACACCTACTTTTCCAGTTACCTTCATTCTACTTCAGTTACCAGTGCTTTTCCCCTCTCAAAGTGACTCCTATCCCTATATTCATCTTGTATCTAATTATTTATCTGTAGTCTGGCTCAATAGAATGCAAATTCCTGGAGGGCAAAGACTGGGTTTTTTGCCTTTCTTTGTCAAACTGTACTTAGCAGAGTTCCCAATAAAGTGTAATTATAAGGATTTTATAAGTGATCTTTGACTTCATTCTATCTTGGCACAATGTGGTTCTGATGTGGTTCAGGTAGTTTCATGTTTATATTTTAGGTAGCATTGTTAGTTTCATTACCTATTCTCTCTCATTTTCAGACACAAACACACACACACACACACACACACACACACACACACACTCACACAGAAACGCATATGCCCTCACATGGAGTAGTGAATAGAAAGTGCCACTACAATAAACATTTTTCATGAATGGTAAGGTAACAAGGTCAGTTTTGTTTCTTAATGGACATTGGCATTTCTTTCATTATAACACTAGGAAACTGAATTTCAACCCCATCAGGAATGAATAAGACAGAAGGTTGTCAAAGAAATTGCAAGGCCACCAGGTCTATTGTGTCTGCCAAATTAACAACTTTATTATCCAGGATATGAGATCGTTCAGATGGTAAACCCAATGTGACAGGTAATGGAGTTCATAAATAAGTACCCAGGAGCAGAAGACCATTCCAGTATATTACCACCAAACTCTATTAGGGAAAATTCCTTAACTTTTTTCATTTGTAATAACCCAGACTTTTCAGACTACAATACAAATTATAAATGAGATAAAATGCTCATAGATTAGGCTGTATGGATCTCATATGTCCATAGTAGTTTACAAGTTGTCTTCTACATTTTAATGTCAGCTTCTGTAAAACATCATCATTTTTTTTTAACTTTTCTCATATTCCCACTGCATAGCATGCTGCATAGAAGATGATAAATGTTTGTTGAGTGACTCAGTGTTTCAGAGACAATTTAATATGGCATTCTCATTTCATAAATGAGGAAACTGAGAACATGAGAAATCAAGTGACTTTGCCAAATATTTTAAGTTATTAAGCCTCAAAAGAATGATTTGAATTCATGATCTCTGACTCCAGCATTCTATAGAATTGACTGGATTTTAAAATCTGTATCTTTCTGTAATGATTCCCATGTGATGGGCTGTCAAAATGATTGGTCTGAAATGGTACATTCATTTTCTACCTGAAATTGCATTTAAACTGAATTTCATACTTTATTTACATTTCTCATCTACATTGTAACCTCTTTCACATTCATGTATCTTCCCTTATCCAGCCTCCACACTGGTGGACCTTGATTTCATTTGATAGAATATTAAGGCAGCTCCACACTGTGGTTAATAATAATAAGAGCTAAAAGAGGCTGAGTGCAGATTTATATAAAGACATATCACCTGGGGGAAATGAAGGACAGATGAATTCTGCAAAGCAAAAGACTATCCTAATAGTTCAAATTCAACTGTAGAGATTACAGTCATTCCACTGACATCTCGCATAGGTGACCCTGATTCATTCATTCGCCCAGGTTGCTTAAGATATTGTAATATTATCATTTCAGTTAGTGTTATGTGCTGATAGGTTCACTGCATCCAATATCTTGGCATAGCACTCATGCCTGTAGAACTTAATTTTACTCTTGGTTAAGAACTCAGTTTAATTTATTTCAAGAGTATGTACCTAGTAAGAAAATAATACAATTATGTGAAACATTTTATTCATATGTTCTTTTGAAACAAATTAAAATTATTAAAAACTTTTATTTAAAATTATGCTAAGTGAATAGTTTGTATAATTATTTTCTATGTCATATAGCTGTTACAATACAGAGATTTTAGTTCAATGAAAAAGGATAAATTTTATCATTGAAAATTGTCTTTCAAATAGCTGCTTTAGAATTTTACTGGAGGGAGGTGGGGAAAGATTTTACCCATAGATAACATGGCATAACAGAAAGAACATAAGATTATTTATTCAGGATATCTGGTCTTTGGACCATGTGATTGATTCACAGCATTGTTTTCAGGAATTTATTTCAGGTCTCTCTACATCATTTTCTGTATATACCATATAAAAACATTAGACTAAGGTATTGGGTCCTAAGGTCCTTTAGAGATTTCATGCTTTATGACTGTCCATTATATAATAATTAACATTCAATTATTTATATAAATGGAAAGAAGCATTAATGTAGTCATTTTAAATTATACATGAGTAGGAAATGTGTGTATCCCAAATTGGAAGCTGATTTGAATTATGAAACATGTTACAATGTTAAGAAGGTTGATAGCCTGATAAAATGTTTGCTTTAAAAGGAATCTTAAACATTGAATTCAAACCTCCAGTTATTATAGATGTAGAAAATTCAGGTCAAGAAAAAGAAATAACAAGATGGTGAAGAGAAGACAGGCACTGTGCTAAGGTGTCCTGGTCTCCCCTCAGAAATAACACGAAAGAAAGCTCTTAACAGAAATCTGATCAACAAAACCCAGAAAGAGAAACTAGGAGAACACCTAGCAAAAGGTCTGTCTCAAGAGACCGTTGGTGTACTGGGAGCAGAGAGCAGAGAGCCAGTGAGGGCAAGGTGAAGCCAGTGGATCAGCCTTAGCCACAGAGGCTTTGGTGAGTGGCAGGTCAAAGGACCAACTTATATATACCTAGAGAATTCCAAAATATCATCTTAAAAAACTCCTAGAAATAATTAGCAACTTTAGCAAGTCCCAGGATATAAAATAAACTCTCATAAATCCTCAATATTTCTAAATATGACTAGCAAGATGCAACAGAAAGACCTAGAAAGGGAAATCCCATTCAAAGCAACTTCAGATAATATAAAATACCTGGGAGTCTAACTGTCAAGGCAAACTCAGAAGCTTTTTGAAAACAATTACAAAACACTTCTCACACAAATAATATCAAATTTAAATAACTGGGCAAATATCAACTACTCATGGATAGGCCATAATAAAAATGACAATTCTACCAAAATTTCACTATTTGTTTAGTGTCCTACCAATCAAAATTACAAAAAATTACTTTAATGAGTTAGAAAAAATTGTAAGTAAATTCATATGGAGAAATAAAAGGTAGAGAATTTCCAGGGATTTAATGAAAAAAAAGTGCAAAAGAAGATGGCTTAGCCCTACCAGATCTAACATTACAGTATAAAGTATCAGTCATCAAAACTGTCTGGTATTGGCCAAGAAAGAGATTGGTGGATCAGTGGAATAGACTAGGTGCAATAGCAGGAAATGATTACAGTAATCTGTTCTTTGATAAACCCAAAAACATAGCTATTGAGATAAAAACTCTCTCTTCGATAAAAACTGCTAGGAAAATTGGAATTTACTATGGTAGAAACTTGGATTCGACCAACAACTTACACCCTATACCAAGATAAGATCAAAATGGATACAGGAGTATAAAAAACAATATTATAAGCAAACTAGAAGTTCAAGGAATAGTTTACCTGTCAGATCTTTGAAAAGGTAAGCAGTTTATGACCAAGGAAGAGATGGCAAACACATTTAAATTTTGATAGCATTAAATTAAAAAGCTTTTACACAAACAAAACCTCTGTAACCACGATCAAAAGAAATGTACATTGTTGGTGGAGCTGTGAACTTATCCAACCTTTCTGGAGAGCAATTTGGAATTACTCCCAAAGGGCAACAAAAATGTGTATTCCCTTTTATCCAGCAATACCACTACTGGGTCTATACCCTAAAGATGTTATGAAAAAGGGTAAAAATATCACAAAAAATTTCATAGCAGCCCTGTTTGTGTTGCAAAGAATTGGAAATTAGATGACTTTCTTTCAGTTGGGGAATGACATAACAAATTGTGGTATATGTATGTCATGGAACACTATTGTCCCATTAGAAACCAAGAGGGATGGGATTTCAGGGAAGCCTGTAAGGATTTTCATGAACTGATGCTGAGCAAGATGAGCAGAACCAGAAGAACATTGTGCACCTTAACATCAGCATGGGGGTGATGATCAACATTAATGGACTTGTTCATTCCATCCATGCAACAATCAGGCACAATTTTGGGGTATCTGCGATGGAGAATACTATTTGTATCCATAGAAAGAATTGCGGAGTTTGAACAAAGACCAAAGTTTCAAAGTTTCAAAACCAAGTTTCAAAACAAAGTATCAAAAAAAAGTTATCTTATTATGTAATCTTTCTATCTCTTATACTTTATTTTTCTTCCTTAAGGATATGATTTCTCTCTCATCATATTCAGTTTAGATCACTGTATATAGCATGGAATCATTGTAAAGACTAACAGACTGCCTTCTATGGGGGTTGGGTGGAGTGCAGCAAGATTGGGGGAAATTGTAAATTCCAAATAAATAAAATATTTCTTTTATTAAAAAAATATTTATGAGAGCTTAAGTGTTAAAAAGCAAACAGTAATTACCAAGAACAAGTATGAATTCCCTAAAATAAAAGATAGGGGATTTTATAGAAAAGTTTATTGATATAAAGTTAGATGGACCAAAATGAATCTTTAGGTTTGGACTCCTGAATTAATGTAGGCACTAGAATTCTTCTATTTTTCCTAATACCTTTATTCTAAATCATTGTATGACACCTCCCAATTGGTAAGTGGAGTACCTAGACAAAAAATTCAATTTCATATGAAAAGCTTAGCTCTGATCTAGATGAATGAGGCTTTTACCCAGCTCAAACGGATGATTCTGAGAGCTATTCATATAAGCAAACCCTCTACACACATATGTTATCAAACGATCTCCCTACTATTAGAAATGCAAAGCTTCTTCCAAAATTATCTTTTGAATCACTTTTTGGCACTATATTGCTTACTTTCATTGCCATCATATTCAAACAGGATTTCTAAAATTACTTTTTGTGTCAACACCTAAGAGCAGGTTATGAAAGATAACTGCAATAGCTTTTTCAATAAAGCTCCTACATAAGATTGGGGAGGAATGATGTAGACAGCGTATTTTAACATCAGACATACATTTAAGAAAAATTGTCATGACATTGTCTTGAAGAAGTTGAAAGAATATGAGCTAAGGTTAAGTATGTCTGTAACTAATTTAACATCTTTACTGACAAAGTATATAATAAACTTTTCAAACTATATTCCTGGCAAAAAAAAAAGAAGACATATCTTTTCTGAGTACTCAGCATTTTTTACATCTCAATCACCTTTGCTACTAAGTGAGAAGTCAAGAACTCATAATATGTTAATTACTAACTCAATTTGACAAATGATTAGAAAACTGAAAAACTTGTGCAATTCATCAAATATTATTGTATAAGGATAATAGTCTTTGAGGAGCAACTTAGGAATTTTATATTGTACAACCTGAATAGTCAGGTTGAAGTAGAGGAAATGTTGAACAGAAAAATATTTTTTATAATTAATCTATTCCCTCTGAATTGAACAGATACCTTACATTAACATTGACCCCTCCCCTCCCATCCAGTTGTCCAAAAGGAGAGATGAGGTCAATAAGCTTTTATTAAAGTACCTTACCCCTCCCTGGCAAGGACTCCTAGTAAATCCCTATACAAAACAAACCCCTATTAACAAAACATTGCCTTAGTCTGAAAGGATTAAATCTTTTACCTGCTACCCCTCATCTATATCCCTAATTACCTCATCTCTGTTCTCAGAGTTTCTGATCCCATCAACATTTACCTAAATTTCCTTATTGTGCATTAACACTAAGAAAAACCCAGTGCTCCATCAGTCAGCCTCTCACCATCCATATGTGGAAGCTTTGATTATGGCAAATGGAGAAGTTTTGAGAACTGTGGACAAGTTCACTTATCTTTCCAGGGAGGTTCACATTGACAATGAGGTTGACACTCATATTGTCAGAGCTAGCTCCATATTTGGAAGGCTTCGAAAGAAAGTGTGGGAGAAAAGAAGTATTAGACTGACACCAAACTAAGTGTCTACAAAGCCCTTGTGCTGACCTCATTGCTATATGCCCATGAATCCTGGACAGTCTACCAGTGCCATGTCAGTAAACTGAATCACTTCCATTTAAATTGTCTTAGGATGATCCTGAAGATCACCTGGCAGGAGAAGATACCAAACAATGAGGTACTTTCTCAAGCTAAACTGTCAAACAGTCCAATATTACTACAGAGAGTGAAACTAGGTTGGGCTAGACATGTTGCTAAAATGCCAGATATACACTTGCAATTTTATTGAGAACTCTGAAAGGGCAAATACTCACAAGAGGGTGAGATGAAATGATACGGAGACACCCTGAAGGACTCATTGAAGAACTTTAGAACTGATTGTACAGTTTAGGAGACACTGGCACAGGACTATCCAGCATTGTGTGCCCTCATCAGTGAGGGGGACGCGCTCAATGAGAAGGGCAGAATGGAAGCAACTCAAAGGAAATGTGACATGCATAAATTTAGATTACCCACCCCAGGTGCTCACATGGACTATTTGTGCTCAACTGTGGTGGAGCTTTCCAAGCACTTTTTTTGGTCTGATCAATCACAGTCAGAAACACTGTCATTTGTCTCAAACATAGTGATGTCATTTTGGTCTTCTTTGATAATATGGAACAAGAACCAACCATTCTTCCTTTAGGAGAGCAGTCCACTTAGGGTGGCATGATTCCCCCAAATAACCTCTCATACCTATTACTCTTCTTTATTACTTATCCCCTGATTGCTTTTCTTCCTTTTGATAGCTAGCTCACTCTGGGGAAACATCATCCCCAAATAAACTTTTATGTACCTATATCTTTTTGTACAGCTCTTCCTTTCATGGATCTTTATCCCTTAACTTCTGCCAACCACAGCAATACTTAAACAAACCTTTTTCATCCCTAAAATTTCTTCTGGATCAGAGTTAATTTTTTAATGAATGCTTTCATATTCTGTCTAAACTTTTAACTAATTACATTCCCCTCTCTGAGTTTGCAGGGGTTATTACCATAAAGATTTTTCCCTGTAGGTTTTTGGCAAATCTGGGGAATAAAACTTTTTGACTAACATATAGCTTCTATCATTTTGTTTTAAACCTATATTTTTAAGCTTTACATTACCTAATGCTTAGTCCTTCATTTTCTATTTATTTATTTATTTAATTGTTTGTTTGTTTGTTTAATTATTAAAGGTTTTTGCAAGACAATGTGGTTAAGTGGCTTGTCCAAGGTCAGGAAACTAGATAATCAATAAGTGTCTGAGGGATTTGACTCAGGTCCTCCTGACTCCAGGTGTGGTGCTCTATCCACTGCACCACCTAAGGTTGCCCCAGTCCTTCATTTTCAAAGAAGACCACAAGATCAGGGAGATGATGCTATGACAAGTACATGAACTGGCTTTGAGTGAGGATATGAACTTTGTCGCTGAAAATATTAATATAGGGGATAGAAGTGCAGTAATAAGAAATGTTTTAAAGATGATTCTTGCATTTGGAATAGAGATGGACTATATAGCACATAAAATTCCTCCAAATTTCCAAGATCCCATGATATTTTCCATGGTGATGTATATAAAATAGCAAGCTACTATTTAGGGATTCTGACTTCATCTAAATGGTGCTTTTTTTTCTTTTCAGAAATTTCAAATCAATTCAATATTTATTTTTACCTATGAATATATTCATTGACTTGAGCAAATCAAGTTTTGGAGAAGTAGTTGAATCCAAAAAAAAATTTTAAAAATCAATCTCTACTTTCAAAGGACGTCTTTCCAATATATTGATATTCAAGAGTACTAAATCATTTCTTTCTGCTATGGTCTCAGATAACTCAAATACTTCTTATGGTCTATAATCTATAAAACAGATGAAGAACACTTTTCCCATATATGTTGCTTTTTTGGGCATTGATGCTTTGCTGTGCTGTAGCTTCATTATGCCAAAACATTGTAGAGATAAAAATTTAACCAATTTGCAAAATATTTTGCTTATCCAAACAAGTTTAGAGAATGATATTAACAAAAAGTATTACAGGATGGAATATTGAGAATCAGGTTTCTTTTTTTTTTATCTCACAGGACATCTAAAAGAATGATCGGGATCAGAGGAATGACTTGCATTTTTTCACCTAAATATGGTTGTTGAATCTTCAACATTTTATTTAAAAAATTCTATAGTAGTCTATCATTTTATTCATTGTAAAATCTTTAAGAGACCAACAGGAAGGGAGAGTAGGCTGCAGAAATCAGAAGTCTGGTTATCTTGCTTTATTTCTTTGTTTCCATCTTTGTTTTCTTTTTCTTTTTTGCTTTCATTCTTTTCTCCCTCTCTCTCTCTTCCTTGTTTTTCCCCCCTCTTTTTCTTTCTCTCTTCTTTTTCATCTTTACTTCCCTCCTTCATTCTTTCCTTTCTCTGACTTTCTTTTGGTGGAATAAGGTAAAAAGTACTGGTTTGGAGTAAGAAAGACCAGAGTTGAGCTCTAGCCTCAGATGTTTACTAGCTATTTGATTAGCTCACTTAATCTGTTTGCCTCAGTTTCTTCAACCCTAAAATGGGTGTAATAATAACCTATCTCATAGGATTGTTCTGAAGATCAAATGAGATATTTGGAAATCTCTAAGCAGATGGTAGGTGCTATACAAATGTTCATTCCTTTTGTTGCCAATTATTAAAGACTTAGAGATTGAAGACAGAAGATTTAAGGCCACTGAAAAGGCAAAGGAATTTGCATGCTCTCTGGGAGTTTAAAAGTGTTCAGGATTATATTATGGCAAAATATTACAAATATACAGATTAAAACTCCTAGAAAAGCAGTAACCACTTTAAGAATAGACTAGGTGAAGTGTGTGTTTGTGTGTGTGTTTGTGTATAAATGAGAGAGAGAGAGAGAGAGAGAGAGAGAGAGAGAGAGAGAGAGAGAGAGAGAGAGAGAGAGAGATGAAGAGAGAAAAGGGCAGGAAGTCACAAGGCTTGGCTTAGTCTGGCCACATGGCAAACATAGCCCATAGTGCTCCATACGGCTTAAGAGAAAAACCCATCCTGCTAGAGTCAAAGATGAAGGAAAAAGAAAAGAGCAGAAGCTGAAGCACTTTTTTTTAAAAGAATCTTCTGTGGTAGGTTGAGCAAGGGGTGGCATTTGGGGAGTGTTCTAATACCTAGGACCAGGTATTTTCCAATGGCAAGCTACATACTGGTCCTTCCTGTCCCAAGGTCCTTGACCCCAAGTTCAACATGCCATTTCCTCTAGACACCAGCATCTATGGCCAATGTTAGGGAAGGGGAAAATGGGGGATAAGATACAAATAACACCATCAAAGGGAGACAGGATACAATCATCAATCAAGGTCAGTTTACATCTCAGGAATAAACAGCCTTCCACAGTTACAAGATTTTGACAGCATTAAAGTTACTCATAATTCTTTATGTTACTTTTGCCTTCCTTTACTCTCTTAATTTCTTTCCTTTTTTCCTTTCTTTATAATTCTTTTTTTATTCTCCCATGAATATAATTGAAAGCATCATAAAGATTAGATTTTATAGACTTTATAACCTTCCTTTCCACTCCTAATTTTGTTCCTCCTTTCCTTCCTTTTCTGAATTCTTTTTTTATCCTTCCATGAATATAATTGAAAGAATCATAAAGTTTAGATTTCATAGGATCTATGGGCCAGTTAGGGCTTTGCAAAGAAGAATTTGCATCACAAAAAAGGTACAATGACTTGCGCAAGGTCAAAAACTAGTATATGACCAGTCACGATTGCCAGCCCTGTTCCTTTATCATATGTCCTTCACAATCCTGAGCAAAAGATACAACTTATTCCAGAGTCGAGTGTGCAGAATTGTGCCCTCCTATCTTACAAACATGGCATAATAATAATAATAATAATAAATGATAATAAGAAAGAAATTTCATATAGAATTTTACAAATATTATTTCATTTTATTTTCACAGCTCTTTAAGTTTGGATGCTATTATTATCCTCATTTTAACGATGAAAAGAAATTGAAGTATATAGAACTTAAGTGACTTGCCTTGGGTCTGTGTTCTAATTTGAACTCAGGCCTTTCTAACTCAAGATCCAGAATTTTACTATTTCATCATCAGCTACATATTTCATATATATGTCTGTACCCCCTGCAGCTTTGTGAACATGAGGCCAGTCTTATACATGGCATGTCATCATCCTGATCTTTAGCCCTGGAGATAGCTGTAGTATCAATCTGAAATATTAATCTTCATTGTACTTCTCGTGTACCTCCATTCCCGCTGTCTTTCTTCATTAAAATGGAATGGAAATAATAAAAATAAGGATTTCCAATAGCTAGCTCTTTCCTTCCTGTTGATGTACCATAATAGAAAAATGTTGGATCTTTAAGTATAATCATTCAAAACCGTTGTAGGAGTTATTCTCTTTCCTTACCAAGAGAATCTTAAACTGGAGACAGTAGAAACTTTGACAGTCCCAGGGAGTTCCTCCTCTGAACTTCTTTCCATTTAAAGAATGTTCTCTGACTTGTGTAACATAGGCTTGACATCAAGAGAACTGAGAAGGTTGTGACAGTTTAAAAGCAGGACAGGAGATAATTCATGCCACTGCAGCCACTGTACCTGCTACAGAGAACCTGTTAAGGCTTCCAAGTATTGCCACTAATTTTCTGACAGATCTCATCTGCAGAGAAATGTTACTGATTTTCATTAAAGAAGTAGAGTCAGTTGATTCAGGATTGCTCTCTTTTAGATGATTTGTAAAATCTATTGTTCTATATCTAAGAAACATCAATGCTCTCATGTTAATTCAAGAAGGAAATATTAGATTTGGACACGAAGAGTTCTTATATTTAGAGCCACAATTCAAGAAAATGTGCCTTCACTAACTTTGAAGAACTTTTGTGGAAGCCAGAAGTTAAATAATGACTATGAGGCAACTACATTCCTTTAAAATAAAATGAATATCACAGTGCTACACTAAAGAAAGTTTTCTCCCTACAGTATTTTTTTATTTTGTTTTTATAAAAATGCTTTTCAGGGGGTGGCTAGGTGGCACAGTGGATAGAGTCTTGAGTACCTGAGTTCAAATCTGACCTCAGACACTTAATAATACCTAGTTGTGTGGCATTGGGCAAGCCATTTAACCCCACTGCCTCACAAAAGAGGGAGGCTTTTTCATAACTTATTTAATCTGCCCTCCTTTACCCCATTAACTTTGTAAAGTATGCAGTTTAATTATTGCCAGCTTAGTCCTGTTTACAGGTGAGGAAACTGAAAATGACTTATCCAAGATTATAGTTTTTAATAGCAGAAATCTAGTATATTTTTTTAACAAAGGTTTATCTTCTCCTAAATCCAAAGAAATAAAATGCAAACAGAATACATCATAAACATGAGAAATATTTATTTCTAAAATTTAAAAAGCAATATACACTTGTTTTGCTTGTAAATAAGAGATAATATAGTATAGTCAATGCTTGTTTAAACTTTGCATACAAATATGCATGGAACCAACTGGATTCAATTTATCCTGACTTAATTTGAATTAACTTGATGGGTCTTTTGACACATGTTGTACAGACTAATTGTTGCTTATTCGTGTTCACTAAATCAGTGAACATGGCAATCAGAATCTGAGCCAGATGTTCAAGGTTTCTTTGATTGCTCAGAGCCTCAGGTCGAAAGGAAAAGAAGTAGAATCATTTTACTGATTTACTTTTGTTAGTGTCTGTCAAGGCACCAATTGCATTATAGATATGATTGTCAAAATAAGCAGATTGCTATCTACCAAGAAACTGAGAATCACAGTCATGAATACTGATCCCTATTGTTTACAACAGATATATTGGAATGCCTCCATCAAGATGAGGATATGGCAATCATGGGTTTACAAAGCACCGTTTTCTTCTTATATTTTTTTTCTAAATGCCTGCATTTGGCAAGGAAGATAACTTGAACAAAAAAAGACACATCATACTAGAGTGAATGAAATGTCAGAGAATTGATTTTTATTCAGTTCAATTGAAAATCAGTGGCCCAGCTTTCTCGCTCTTTGCTCTTCTTCAATTTGATTTATGTTGCAAAAATCCCCCATAAGGTACAGAGCCTTAGGATCCTAAGATGTTGAGCTGGGAAGGACCTTAGAGAACAATGAGATAAACCCCCTAAATCTATGGAAGAGGAAACTGAACAAAAACTAGAGAAGTTAACTGACTTGTCCAAAGCCATATAGGTAAAAAAAAAAAAAAAATGAGAGTTGGAGTTTAAAAAAACAGGTTTTCTGACTTACCCCTTGATCTCTCTACCATTTAAGTGACTTTGAAGGGTAAAAAAATAACCTTAGAATTGAGAAGTCCCTGCTGAATAAAATGACTCAAAAATCACAGATCTAGCCAGAATCTTAGGGATCTGTTTTTAGCACCCTCATTTGACAAATGAGGAAAAAGACTGATTAACCCAAGTTTATAAAGTTATTCCATAGCAGAACTGGAATACAATTGAAGTCGATTAACTCCTAATCTTTTTTCTTTCCAACCTACCATGTAAATTTATTCATTTTTCATGTAGATGTGTGGCATAGAGTCAATCTCATTTACCAATGTTACTTTTCAAGAAAATATTCAGCATTGGACTAGTAGATGGCAGTGAATCTAAAGTCTTAGACTTGTCAAGAAAACATGAGTTCAAATCTTGATGAAGACATTTACTGACCATATGAAGCTGAGATAGTACCATAACCTAACACCTTGCAGAATTTTTGTAAAGACCAAATGAGATAACATGTGTAAAATGCATTGCAAAGTTTAAAACACTATATAAATGCTAATTATTATCCTTTATCCTTCTAAATTTTTCCAGTCATTTGATGCTTTGCATTGAAGTAGTTTTTATATTTTAGAAAACTTGATTGGACTGGCAAAATATTCTACTTTCAACTTTTTTAAATTTCTTTTTATAATTCTGTTGCCATAGTGAAATCCCAGAAAGGAATCTCCTTATACTCATCCAGATCAGAAATTGTTTGGAAATTTACAGTCTTTACCTGGTGTCACTGAAAAGAGACTTTAATACTTGGGTTAATCTAACAACTTTTTGAATAAATTTAATACCATGTCTATTATATTTTGTGTAAAGCAAGGTCTGATAGGGCTTCACTCTTTTAAAAAATTATATGGTTATCTATTTTAAATATGAGTTTTGTTATAATTTTATCTCATTTTTTAAACCAACTTAGTGATATTTTTATTAGTATTACATTAAGTACATGAGTCAGTTTGGGATTATGTCATTTTAAATATTTGCTTAATTATGAGGAAGAATTGTCCATTCATTTGTTCATTGACTGACTTCTTGATTTCTGTCAAAATCTCTGATTAATAGACTTAAAATCAGAATGTATCTTGGAACCTTTAGATACTAATAAGGAAATTGAGATCCAGTGAGTTTATATTACTTGCTGAGGGACATAAGAAAAATTCTGAGATTTGAACTCAGATCTTCTAACTCTACTTCATATACATCTTTTATCCTGAACCATTCATAATAGAAAGTCATCTTTCAATAGATCAATAATAGTAATAATTAATATTAACATTATTATTATTCTTATAAAAGCAATAGTGTTTGTATAGAACCTACCATAGGTACCAGGCTCTGTGCCAAATGCTTTATATTATCTCATTTCATCTTTACAATAATCCTTGGAAGTAGGTATTTTAATATATATCCCCATTTTACAGTTAAGGACATTGAGGCAAAAAGAGTTACAGTGATTTACCCAGGAGCATATAGCTAGTAGGTTAATGAGACTGTATTTTAACTCAGATCTTCCTTTCTCCAGACCCACTGATCACTCTCTTGATAAGTTACTACCCAAATATTTGATATATTGTTTTGTTATTCTATTTCTCTTTCTTTCACTATCAAGTGATTCTTTATGATGGTTTTCAGATTGAAATGAATAACATTTTTATGAATGTATTATATATCCTTATTCTTTACTAAAGTTATTTATAAGCTCAATTAATTAATTGAATTTGATTTTGTTTTGTTTTTATGATCTAGTTTTTTAGGTATGCATGATATTGTTCCCTGTGAATATATTTCATTTCATTTCATTTGTTTTTTAAATTTTTACTGCTGTGTTGCTATTTATCTCAGTCATTTACCATTATTCAGTATCCTCACAGAAAGGACCCTTAAAATTAAAAAAAATTAATGCATTAAAGTCAAATAAAACATCAATAACTTTTATCAGTGTATATATAATATTGACCATTTATTGTTTTTCTCCACTTCCTTAACTGAGATAGGAAATAGTTTTTGCTTAATATGTTGATTTGAAATAATATTGGCTAACAATGGATAACAAGATTAGGTATTTTTCTGAGACATTCTCAAAACTTCCCAAAATAAGAATTGTGCTTAAGGGGATAAAGTAATTGCAGCTCTCTCCCCAGTGTAAAGCACTAAGAATCCCAACCAGGTGAATTAACATCAGAGAAGTGTAATTCCTATAGCAAGCCCTACACCAGCCCAGACATTATGATAGGTGGCACAACTCTTAGTGTTCTGTTATCCACTCACAATTTCCTTGTTACTATTGCAGTCTCTATCAGTAAACTCTGCCACTGCAGTTAACATACCACTCTGTAGGAACAAACAGTATAGAATTGAACTATGCCCCAATAATCTCCTTTTACAGAGGAGGGAAGGAATAGGAAAATACAAATATGCTCTGCCAAGGTGGCAGCCTTTTGAAGACACATTCAGCCAGAGAACCAATAAGCAGAGGCTAGGCAACAAAAATTTATTAAGTACTTATGTGCCAGATATGGTGGTAGGTAATTTGGACAAAAATTTGATGAATTATAAAAAAAAAAGACAATCCCCATCCTGAAGAATAAACAAAAGAAGGATGAAAAGTGGAGGTGAGGGAGAGTGACAATTTCTAAAGAGTTATAAACAGAGCTGAGAAAGAAATAAAAGTTGGCCACCTTGGCCATCTCCCCAAAATGAATAGTGTGGGCGGAGAGCTGCAATAAGAGAAGGTGGGGGGGGGGGAATCATTATCACCAAGCCTGAGGGAAAGAGAATGACATTCAGGTGGGACCTTTTTTATCCCTTCAAATTTCACTTGGGGCAAGGAATGAGACTGGGAAAAGAGTTAATTATTCAATATAACAGAATATTGAGGAAATTTTGAGGTCTAGCCTCAGGATATCAATCATCAAAGGAGAAAGAACCAGAATTAAACAATAAGAGCATTTAAAGGGAAAAAGACTAGTCTTTTTATAAAAAGATCACTTGTAAATTACCAAAATTAATCCAGATGTCTCTGAATAAATATTATAAAACAAAAGAAATTAAACTAATTTCTAATGAGAGAAAAGATCTTGTGGTTTTCCAGAAAAAACACAGAACCACAACAAAATTCTTCTAAACACTTCAGGAGAGAAGTAAAATTTTAAAAAGAGATACAAGAATGTATGGCCTATACAGAAGAGATAATTGGAAGAAAATCTGCAATGGCAAATTTCTCTATTATAGAAAAAGAAAAATGCTGTTTGGGAGTAGAGTAGTAAATGGAAAGAAGTAAAGCATAAAAATATTATGAAAGGCTATTACCTCTGTAAGCAAAGCATACTGATATCAAAGACAGGATGGGTAGAGAAAACATAGAGATGATCACAGGTCTCCCACAAGAATATAAAAAAAGTCAAATTCTGACTATCACATAACATGAAAATTCTCAAAACTTCTGAATACAGAAATCAAAATGGCAATTGAAAAAATTCACAGATAGCCTCTAGGAATATTTTTTTTGAAAGATACAAGCAATCAAGACTTTACTGCAGAATTTAAGACAAATTCTGGTTATATTGAACAATTCCAATGACAAACAAATTCTCCAAGCATCCAGGGTAACATTCTACAAATATGAAGGAAAGGAAATTTGTAGGGAAACTTAAGATGTCTTTTTTTCATTTTAATTTTCATCATTTATTAGGTTCAAACTTTCTGAGACCCCTTCCAACACAAATGCTGTGATTCTGTGACTTATTTCAAAATGCTTTTCAATTCAAATGTCTATCAACTGTCAGTTTTTCCACAATCCCTCCATCAATAAACATTCCTTCTATCATTCCATCTTTCCTTATTTGAGAGTAAAACATGAAAATTTAGTTTTATGATTTCATTGTTATTATAAGTTATTTAGATAATTTTTCATATTATTATTATTGATGTTTAGAATTTTTTAAAAGTTGGTCATCTTCTTGCACTATTCATCTACTAGAGAATGAATCTTACCTGATTGCTTTTCCCCCAATTGCTTTCAGGTCTTTAATGTAAACTTTTAGCCAAGATAGTTGATAAAAAACAAAAACTACACCAGGAGACAGAGCCAAAACGGTGGAATAAAGTCAAAGATACTCCTAAGTTCTCCAAATATCTTTTAAAAATGATTCCAAATAAATTCAACAGAAACAGAAACCACCAAAAAAAGAGAGTAAAACAATTTTCTGGCCCAGAACAGCTTGGAAGATCTGAAGCCTTAGGAAATGGGGTAGAGGAAGGGGTTGATCCAGGGTAAGAGATTGAGCACAGTCCATTGGTAAACCTCACCAGTACAGCCAGGTCCCAAGAACACATCTTGGGGTGACTAAAGAGGTAACAGCAATGGTAGTTTCCAGAGTTCTTAGCTCACAGACACCAAAGACAACATAGGTCAACAGGAAAGGTTTGTCTCACCTGAGTGAACCCAGTCCAACAGGACCCAGCAAACTGGGGGCAAGTCATGACAGCCACTAGGTCAGCAGCAGCAGCAGCAATGATTGATTCTGGGGCTGTCTCAACCCATGGATTCTGAGGGAATTGTGTATCTGGGTTGGGGGGAGAGTCCAGGGGTCTCTTTGTTGGCACTGAGATAAAGTTCTGTTGCATTGACCATAGTTGAATTTGGGTCACAATCCTGGGTAGCACTCCCAGGGCTAGGATGGAACACTAGCACCCCAGAGTTTGCATCCACAGTGGTATAAGGCCCCTCCTCACATTTCTGGGACAGAAAAGAGTTTTATAGTCTCTCACAAATGGGAGCATAACTAAACACACCACTTCTTCAATCATACCACCCTGGAAGAAGTGAGAACTTATAGGTCCCTAGAATTATCTCCGAAAATAACTGCACAAAACCCATTATGCTTGAATGTGCCCTCCATCCTGGAAGCAGAATCCTACTTTAACAAAGAGTTAAAAGCCAAGTAAAAGGTTGGGAAAATGAGCAAACTGAAAAAAATCTGATAATAGAAAGTTATTTTGGTGACAGGAAGATCAAAACACACACTCAGAAAAAGATAGCAAAGTCAAAGCTCCTACATGCAAAACCTCCAAGAAAAATATGAATTGATCTTAAGTCATGGAAAAACTCAAGAAGAATCTGAAAATCAAGTAAGAGAGAGAGAGGAAAAATTGGGAAATGAAAGTGATGCAAGAAAATAATGAAAATGAATCACCAGTTGGGTACAAAAAATACTGAAGAAATAACACCCTAAAAAGCAAACTGAACCAAATATTAAACAAGGTACAAAAAGCCAATGAGGAGAAGAATGCTTTCAAAAGCAGAATTGATCAAATGGAAAAAAGAGGCACAAAAATTCACTGAAGAAAATAATTTCTTAAAAAAATGAGAATCGAGCAAATAAAAACTAATGACTTTATGAGAAATCAAGAAATAAACAAAACCGAAAGAATGAAAACAAAAGATAACATTAAATATCTCACCAGATAACTGACATGAAAAAAGATCCAAGAGAGATCATTTTAAAATTCTTGGACTACATGAAAGTCATGATCATAAAAAAAGCCTACACATCACTTTTTCAAGAAATTATTAAAGAAAACTCTCCTGATAATCTAGAATCAGAGGGTAAAATAGAAATGGAAAGAATCAACTAATCAATTCTTGAAAGACATCCCAAAATGAAAACTCCCAGGGATATTTTAGTCATATTCCAGAAAACCCAATTCAAGGAAAACATATTGCAAGTTGCCAGAAAGAAACAATTCAAGTATCCTGGAGTCACAGAATAACACAAGATTTAGCTGCTTCTACATTAAAGGATCAGAGGACTTGGAATAGAATAATACAGAAGATGAATTAGATTACAATCAAAAGTCACTTACCCAGAAAAACTAAGCTTAATCCTTCAGGGGAAAAATGAACATACAATGAAATAGAGGACTTTCAAGCATTCTTGATGAAAAAAGGAAAAGCTGAAAAGAAAATTTGACTTTCAGTTACAAGATTCAATAGAATCATAAAAAGGTAAATAGGAAAAGGAAATCAAAGGACTTAATAAGATTAAACTGTTCCCATTCCTATGTAAAAGATGATACTAGTAATTACTAAGAATTTTCTCATTATTAGGGCTGTAAAAAAGGAGTATAAATAAACAGAAGGCCCAGGTGTGAGTTGAATATGAAGGGATATATAAAATAAAAATAATTAAGGGATAAGAGAATAATGTACTGGTGGGGAGAGAGAGAGAGAGAGAGAGAGAGAGAGAGAGAGAGAGAGAGAGAGAGAGAGAGAGAGAGAGAGAAAGGGAGAGGTAGAAAGGAAAAAAAATTATCTCACATAAAAAAAGGACAAAAAAGCTTTTACATTATAGGAGGAAAGGGCAGGGAATGAAGGGGAGTAAATGAACATTATTCTCATCAGAATTGGCTCAAAGAGGGAAAATCATCCAATTCATAGGAAATCCTATAGGAAAATAGAAGTAGAAAGGGAGAAAGAGGAGAGTAGTGATAGAAGAGAAATAAGATTTGATGAGTGACAGAATGAAAGGAGAGACAGAATAGAATAAAAAGGGATGGGGAAAAAAGGATGGAGGGAAAAATAGCAATAGTAACTGTGATAAATAATGTAGCAGGTTTATCTGATAAAGGTCTTACTTGTAAGAATAAGAGTCATTCCTCAATTGATAAATGATCAAAAGATATGAACAGTTTTCAGATGAATTACTCAAATTTATCTAAATCCATATAAAAAATGTTCTAACACACCATTGATTGAAGAAATGCAAGCTAAAATAATTTTGAAGTTCTAGCTCATGACCTATCAGATGTTAGATTGGCTAACAGAACAGAAAAGGAAAATGACAAATATTGGAGGGGATGTGGGGGAAATGTGACATATGCACTGCTGGTAGAGTTGTGGATTGAGTTTTAGCCATTTTGCCAATCAATTTGGAATTATGCCCAAAGGGTCAAAAACCCCTTTATAACCCTTTGACTCAGTAATACCACTAACAGGTCTATCTCCCTAAAGAGATAAAAAAAAAAAGAAAAGGAACTATGTTTACAGATAGTTAGATAGAGGGATAGATTCGGTCTTGTCTGGTGGCAAAATAATTAAAAATTGAGAGGATGTCCATCAATTGAGGAATGGTAGAAAAAATTGTGGTATGTGATTATTATGAGATAATATTCTGCCATAAGAAATGATGCAAAGTGAAGTGTACAATAAACAAAGAAACAATATTTTAAGATATAAGCTGAGTGACTCAACTATTCTCATAATACAAGGATTCAAGACATCTCTGAAGGATATAATGAAAAGTGCAATCCATCACTAGGGAAAGAAATAATAGTATCTGAATACAGATTGAATCATACTTTTTTCCTTTATTTTTCTTGAAGCTTTTTTGTCTAGATTTTCTTTTTTACAGCATTACTATTATGGAAATGTTTTGCATAACTGCACATGTATAAAATATATCAAATATCTTGCCATCTCAATGGAGGTGATATGAAGGGAGAAATTCAAATTTGATAAAAAATATTTAAAAATCAAACAAAAATGTCACTACTTCATATAAGTACAATGTCTCTTCTTATTTTAATGTAATGGATTTTGGTTATATAAAAGTGTTTTTAATAATATAATGTAATGTGTTTTTTTTTTATTCCAAGCTATCAATAGTACTTTGTTTAGTCATGAAATCTGTTTTTTAGCTACAGTTCTAAGTGGTATCTCATATTCTCCCTCTATTAGAACAAAACCATGCAATTAAGATAATATTAATCAATAATCTGCTAAAAGGTCTTAACAAACACTCAACTCATCATCATTTCACTATGATCTTGA
Source organism: Macrotis lagotis (assembly GCF_037893015.1). NCBI lineage: Eukaryota > Metazoa > Chordata > Mammalia > Peramelemorphia > Peramelidae > Macrotis > Macrotis lagotis. The sequence continues at coordinate 204,432,099 of NC_133662.1, forward strand.
TTTATCAAACAGTGAATTACTAAATTGTTTATTGAATTTTGCTCATTTAAAATTCTTCATAATCTGACTCTACATTATATTTCCAAGTTTATTACAGCAAACTCCACTTAACATGACTCTTTATTCCAATCAAGCTATCTTGCTGTTTTACACAAAAAAGAAAAATTATTTCAATTTCTATATCCTTTGCCCAGATTATCTATAATTATTATATTATCTGTATTATCCCTAGGTACTTTCATAACCCAGATCAAGCACTTCCTCTTTTTATAGACATTCCTGAGTCCTGATCCTATGAGTACCCCAATCTTGAAAAATGTTTTGTATTTGCTTGTATGTGCATTACTGTTTCCTATAAGATAAGAGACTGTAAAATCTTTGAGTGCAGGGATTATTTCATGTTCATTTTTCTCTCCCCAGTGCCTAATATTAATAAACAAAAATATTTGAAGTGAGTATTGGTTTATAATGCTGCTTAAGATCTGGTAATGCTAGGTTCTTTTCAGTTCAATTTTTTTTTCCATTTTTTTACCTAGAAAAGCTATATTTTTTCTCCAAATTATTTGTGTTTTATGTATATTCATGTTTGAGAGCACATATGTATGTATATATGTGTATATGCATATAGATGAAATTTAAGTTCTTCAATTTCAATACTTATTTATTTAATTTATATTTTCATGTTTTAATTATGAGATAAGTATTCTTAAAATTTCATTGATAGAATATACTGAAGAGCTATTGAGCATTGTTTTGATTCCAAAGAGTAGAATTAGGAACAAAGATAGAAGTTGCAAAGAATCATATTTAATCCTACTGTAATATCTTAACAATTAGATTAAACTAATTATTGCTTCCAGATATTATAGATGTCTTCATTAGAGGTCTTTGAGAAAAACTGGATAAGCTTCTGTTAAATATGTTGCAAGGGACATTATTATGTAGGTAAGTTTTAAGATAGATAGAATCTAAGCATCCTATAAACAGAGATGTGATTCTGCACTCTTCATCCCTGTATCACATATTATTATTATTGCTGTTGTTGTTATTTTTAATAAGTTCTGCTATTTGCATCATAGGCATTTCTGGAAATCCATTCTATCACCTACCAGCCCTGGACCAAATTGAACCATCTCTTGGAACAAAAACAATACAGTAAAAACAACTGATACAGTAACAAAAAATATTCCACCATAGTAGTTTCTCTCCTCCCTGCAGTGATGAGATGTTTTATTTTCTATCATGAGTTCTGCAGAGCCATTGAATGAACACCTTTTTGATGTGTTTATATTTAGTGGAAATGTTTCCATTGTAATCACTATTAATTCATGCTTTCAAATTTATGTTTATAGCTTTCTAAAAAGTTCTTTCTATCCATATATTTTAAAGTACAAATAAATGCATTTATGACATTACTATAGTTTTTATTTTTTCTCCAGATTTATTACAGTTATTTATTATTTATTATATTTTCCTGGCATTAAATAATTGATACCTTTCATTTATACATCCTGACTGATAGTGATGAGCATTTTTATACACTACTACATTTAATGTGAATGTTTCATTTATTTTTCAAATTATATTCATGAATGATATCTGCTTATAATTTTCATTTATAGTCTAAAGGATCAAAACCAAATTTATCTAATGAGTAGCCTGTGTTCAATCAGTTTAGTCTTGTCTGACTCTTTGTGACCCTTTCTGAGATTTTCTTGGTAATGAAACTGGAGTGATTTTCCATTTTCTTTTCCAACTCATTTTTCAGATATATAACTAAGGCAAAGAAGTTAAGTGATTTTCCCAGGATCACACAGCTAGTATTATTTGAGGCCAAATTTAAATTCAGCAAGATGAATCTTCCTGACTTCAACCTGTAACTGTCCTAGGTAGCTTGCCTACCATCTTTATTTTTTAAACAATTGATGAATTCTGTAATACAGGCAGTTGTGCTATAACATATATTTTGAAAACAGGAATTTGTTCCAAAATAATTGATATATTACAGAATATTTTGAACATAACACACAAATTCCAAGTTTCAGCCTGTGTGATTCCTTCTGAAACAATGGGAAAACTGAAAACTACATTGCACAATATCTCACAAAGATGTACTCATTGAAACATCCATTATCGTAACTAAACTTTAGGTCTTTATCAAAGTAAAGTGGCATATATATATATTGAATGATCACTATTCATTATAGTAATTATCTATTTCTTGACTATTACTATATAAAATGTATTCATTTTTAAAATTATATTCCTAACTTTTAAAAAGATGTTTTTGACAAAGTGTTAAAATGTTGTGTTCCTAACCCTATTTTCTCCTTAACTCTGGAATTTTTATTTTACAGTCATGCATAATGAATAACACATATGTTGATATAGCAGAACTATCTATAAAGGATTTAACTTTTTCTTTAAGAACTTCATGGCATATTCTCGGGAATCCATCTGAACATTTTACCTATTCCAGGATTAACCTTAGTTTGATATTTTTTTCTCATACCCTGAATCCTTCTTATGCATATTTCTGGAATTTTAATCCCCTCCCCACAATTGATGATCCATCCTCATTGGCTTACTTGCTGTTCCCTTCATCTTGCTACACTCCCTCTCCTATCCCTTAAACTACTGTCCCCCAATATTGGAATTCTTTGTTTTCATTTTCTTTGGCTTTCTTCAAGACTGAGCTCAAGTAATACTTAATGAAGTAACCTTTACTTCCCCCTTCCCCAATTATTAATGTCTTCCCCTCTGAGGTACCAATCTATTTACTAGTTATATGTCTTGTATTTCCTAGTTATTTTCAAAACTATGACCCCATTATAAAATAAGTTCCTTGATGAAGAACTGTGAATGCATCCACTATTTAGACTGATTGAAGTATTCATGAATCTTTAGCCCAGAAAGCTTCTGCAGGTCATGGTAGCTAATTTGAAGTAATCAAAAAACAGTCATGGAAGAGAATATTTATCTGTTTTATATGGCACTAGAAGCAAGAATAAGGAACAATTGATAAAAGGTACAATGAGACATGGTTAAGTTTGAAAATCTTAACAATTACAGCTATCAAAAAAATGGACTAGATTGAGAGACATTGAATTGTATCTCCTCCATTAAAGTGTAGCCAAATAAAGGCTTCTTGTCTATTTATTTGGCATGTTATAGTGGGGATTGTTTGCTAGATATGCATAGGACATGATGATTAATGAGATATCTTTCAACTCAAAAACTGAGTTGAAATATAGTAAAAATGATTTAGTATAATTATGCCATTTGTGATCATTCTCCAGTTTTGGTTTGTAATTTTAATATTTCAACATTTTCAAAACTCTGATATATACTAAAAGATATATATCCAACGACAATGTTTTCATGAACAATATTAAACACTTTGCTTATTTCCACTGAATACCAGAATATCCAGCTATGCTTGTGAATGTGCTGTATCTTTCACATTTCTTTTTCTTTCATCACAGTGAAGCCTTGAAATGTACCTTCAGTCTTCTTATCTCTCTTTAGTTCCATTTCTGAGCTTTTCTCCTCTTCCCTATAAATTCCCACTACTTTAATTTGCATCTTTGGTAGCTAGTAGGCTGATCCCGTGTCTGTAATTCTGACTTGCTGTTTACCTGATGTCTCTCCTGAATGTTTGAAATGCATATATACAAAGGATGTCATCAACTTCAATCTCTTATTTTCTTATATAGTCTCTTAGTGAGTTACTTGGGCTTAAGTAGGTTATTGAATATTGTGAAGAATTTAGCTCATTTCAAATCTGTTGGAAGCAAAGCCTATTCTGGTTCCATAAAGAAGGGAAAATGTATTTCCCCTTTTCAAAAGTGAAGGAACAACACGTACAATTAGCTGATCCAAGACACAAATATTAGAGGGTCTATAATCCTTTCACAATATTTCAATTATCATTCTTTAACCAAAAATTAAAAATTAGCTATCATGTACAAGATAAATTAGGGAAGGATAGTAATTGGCCAAGTGAGAGATGATTAGATCTGAACTTTGAAGGTCACTATTGGGTAGAGAAAAGAAAACAAAATTGATATGCATTTTTAAGTTAAATTTTATACAGCAGGAACTGATTGGATATATGGGATGAATGAAAATGTCAGTTGAAGGATGACACTAAATATGTGAATATGGGACACTAGAAGAAGGGAGGATTCATTAAAAATTGGGAAAGTTTGGAATAAGGATGGAAATTAGGAGGAAAAGCAATGGTTGTTCTGTTCTAGATATTTTGGGTTTAAAATTTTTAGGACATCCTAGAAGGATTTATAGGCCTGAATTTTCCAATTTGTAGTTTTGCTTTCATCTTTTTTATTGAAACTAATTTAAATTAGTCATTAAATTTAATGGTTAACTACATCAACTGTCAGATATGTCTACAGGGCACAGTCATCATTATGGCTTTGTAAAAACAGACCAAAGGGACACATATTAAAAGCATAACCCCATTTCTTTTAAAAATCAAAGAACCTCAGAGTTGAAAAGAACCTTAAAGTTCATATAGTCCATTCACTCCTTGCCTGAAATATCTCCTGTTCAACATTCCAACAAGTGATTTTCTGTTTAAAGCATCTTCACTTTCAGTTATTATCAATTAGGTGGCATAGTGATTAGAGCAATGGTCCTGAAGTCAGTGAGACCTAAACTTAGACTCTCAATAACTTTATAACTCTGAGCAAGTCATTTAACTTTTTGTCTGCTTCAGATCCCTCAACAAACGCAAAAGAAAAGTCATTAATAATAACAATTCTATCACAGGGCTATTATGAGGTCACATGATGCATCATTTTTAAAGTATTTATCTCAATAGATGCTCAATATATATATATTTCTTCCCATATCTTTGACCTCATAATTAAATTCACTACCATTTTCCTCCATTCTATTTTTGAACTTCTAAGTTTTATGAAGTTTTATTTTACAGGCTCCTAAGAACACATATTTAGAGCTGGGAAGTATATTTGAAAGTCATTAAATATAACCCTCTATTTTATAGACAAGGAAAATGAGACCTATTGACTTGCCTAAGATCTTGGAGGTAATAACAGAATGAGGATTCATATTTAAATCATTTAACTCTAAGTTTTGTGTCATTAACTCTTTAACAGGTGACCCATAATTTCAAAAAATAATTTTGCTGCCATTTAAAGCCCTGAAATCTTCTATCCATCACACCTTTCACATTCTTTCATCAAAATTCTTCAGACCTTATTCCAATTTTTTCTATTTATTTTTCTAGTGTGTTGTTTTAGACAAATACACTTAAATATTTTTGCAACACATGAGTCCTTTATACATAGCAATGTTACAATGGATTCACAAATTCCTAACTTAATAGACTCCCTCCAATGGAAGAAATCACAACAACCCATATGCAAGATTTAATCCATGTGTTACAATCAGATTCAGGAAGACTCAAATTCATATCCTGCCTTAAACACCTATTATTGTATGACTCTGGGAAAGTAAAATATTCTCAACTTGTTTCTTCATCTGTAAAATGAGTATTATAATAATATAATAATGCTTCATGGGGTATTGTAAGGATCTAATATGATCATTTAAAGACTTTTGCACATTTGAAAGTCCTATATTGATGCTAGACATTATCATCATCATCATCATCATATACAATTTTTCTGTCATCTCCATAAACCTTACTAGCATAGTACATTATATAATTCTTTCATCACAAAACAAACCAATCACCATTGCTGTTTACAAACATTTAGGACATGTATAAATTATACATACCAATAGATTAGACCAAGGAACTATCCATTCAAATGTGTATTACAATATTGAGGGTGCAACGGATGGACCACCAACTCCAGAGACAGAAGGATTTGTCTGAGCTTGGAAACTTGCCACTTACTAGCTATTTGATCTTAGGCAAGTCACCTAACCCTGATTGCCTCTCTTCCAGGCCCATCTCCAGTCATCCTTATTCATAACTGTCCACTGGACTCAAATGACCCTGGAGGATTATAGAAGAGTTGGTGACTTAGCAGAGCACCCTCCCACTCCAATCCAATTCACATGGACATCATAACATTATCAACATGATTCTTCTTTGAGAATGAAGACCAAACAACAAAAACAACAATCTGTACAATATTTTTCATTTCATTCTTTTTTCTTTTTTGTATTGTTATTTAATTAATTTCTGTTAAGTGGATTTGAATCACATTTAGAATTCTCTCTAGTGAGGTGAGGAGTCCATAGGTATGTAGTATTTGCTTTGTTGTCATTTTTAAAATATATTTACCAGTTTTATTCATTTCTTCCATTTTTCCCTGTTATTCTTTTAAGGAATATATGCTATAGATAATTGCTCTCTTAACAGGAAAAAGGAAAAGAATATGGAAGAAATTTAAGCTATGTAAAAACAGGAGGAATCAATAAAAATATTATTGTTCCAAAGAAGTCTTGGAATATTCTGAAATGGTGCAATCAGAAAAGACAAGCAGAAGGAGGATTTTGTCATATAGAAATAGGAAATGCTATATTCCATTCAGTTCCTGTGATGGGTATGATCAATGATTCTGACAAACACATATCACAAGATTTAAATACTTGTTTAATTCTTTCCTGATGATAATCAGAAGAGTATTAAACAAGTTGTCTTTGATTCCATCTACCAAGGAATTTTATATGCTCTTAAAATGTGCATGGGAACACCTTCTATGATACTTCATAAGGCTTCATTTTTCCTTCAGGTAATGCTGATGCTCCATATCAAGGTTCAGTGTGATACAGTCAAAAGATTGTTGCATGACATGGGTCATCAAAACCTGACTTCAAATATCAACTCTGGAATTTATAAGCTATGTGACTGTGGGCAAGTCATTTAATCACAGACTGCTTCAATGTCTTCATCTATATATAAAATGGGAAAATTCTTGAAAATATTTTTAACCAATCAACAAATAAATAATTATGCATTAAGCACCCATCAAGAATTAGAGACTATATGAAGTTCTGGCGGTACACAAATAGACAAAAGATAGTCCCTGCTCTCAAAGAGCTTAAAATATAATGGAAAAAGGAAAAAAAAATTTAAAGTAGAGGGAAGTTCATACCAATTAAACTACCAAATAACTACTTTACCAAGCTAGAAATAAATGGAAACAGAATTCATCTGGAATAACAAAGGGGCAAGGATTAATGAAAAAAATATAAGGTGACTTAGCTCTACCGGAACTAAAACTATACTATGAAACAGCAGTCATCAAAACTTCCTGGCACTGGTTAAGAAATAGAGTAATGGAGCAGTGGATTAGAATTGGTTCAAAAGAAACTGCAGTAAATGACTATAGCAATTTGACAAAACTAAAGTCATCAGCTTCTGGGATAAGAACTCATTATTTTCCAAAATTGGTTGGGAAAACTGGAAAAGAGTATGACAAAAACTTGGCATAGACTTCTCGCACCCTATACCAAAATAAGATGAAAATGAGCACAGTATTTACTCATAAAGGCTGACACCATAGATAAATTAATAAACCATGAAATACTCATCTATCAGATCTTTGAAAAGGGGATAAATTTATGAACAAACAAGATCTTTTTAATGTAATATAGTCAAACGCATTATAAACTGCAAAATGAATGCGTTTGACTATATTACATTAAAAAGATTTTGCACAAATAAAATCAATGCTACCAAAATTAGAAGGAAAGCAGAAAGTTGGGAAACGGTCTTCAAAGCTAGAAGTTCTGATAAAGGTCTTATTTCTAAAATATATCTAGAATTGCATCAAATTTATAAGGTCACAAGTCATTCCCCAATTGATAAATGGTCAGAGGATATGAACAGACAATTTTCAAATGAAGAAATTAAAGCTATATGTGATCATATGAAAAAATGTTCCAAATCATTATTGATTTGAGAAATGCAAATTAAAACAATGAGGTATCATCTCACACCTATCATATAGGCCCAGATGAGAAAAAGGGAAAATGATCAATGTTGGAGAAGTTGTGAGAAGATTGGGACATTAATGCAATGCTGGTGGAGTTATGAATGGATCCAATCATTCTGGAGAGCAATATGGAACTATGCCCAAAGAACAATAAAACTGATCATTCCCTTTGACACAGCAATTCCAATTCTAGATCTATATCCAGAAGAAATTATTAAAAATGGGGTGGCTAGGCGGTGTGGTGGATAGAGCACCAGCCCTGGAGTAAGGAATACCTGAGTTCAAATCTGGCCTCAGACACTTAATAATTACCTAGTTGTGTGGCCTTGGTCATGCCACTTAACCCCGTTTGCCTTGCAAAAAAACCTTAAAAAATGCCTCAGAAATTATTTTTAAAAATAGGAAAAGTCCTGCATGTTCCAAAATATTCATAGCAACTCTTTTTGAAGTGGCAAAAAATTGGAAATTGAGGGAATGATCATCAATTGAGAAATGGTACATGAATGATAGGGAATATTATTGTTCTATAAAAAAAACCCCATAAATAGTCAGACTCTAGAGAATCATGGAATGACTTACAGGATCTGATGCTGAGTGAAGGGAGCAGAAACAAGAGAACAATATACACTTTAACAACGACATTGTAAGATGGAAGCAGCTCCTCTCAGCACCTCAGAGAACTAGGACAACTGTATTCGCCCATCTATGGACAATGTTATCCCCATCCAGGGGAAGAAAAACAAAACAAAAAAGAAAAAGAAAAACCAATCCTTCAGAATCTGATGAACAATCTATAAGAACTATCTTTTATATATCTTTTCATAAATCCTAATTCCTCATACCAAAAATGACTAATATGAAAACATGTTTATTCAAGATATGCATGTACAAAGCAACCTGACTGTTTGTAGCTGAGGGGAGGGGGTGGGAAGGGAGGCTGGAAGGAAATTTTGAAATTTAAAAATATGCATATGCATATGAATGAAAATAAATAAATATTTTTTTAAAAAATAGGATTGTAGATGATTGTATGGTGGAAAAGTCAAAGAAATACAAAATAAATGCAGCCAAATAAGCTAAAGAAGTCCAAAATGAATATCACTGGAAAATGTAAAGCGGAAACTAACTTTAGGGATCTAATTATAGCTTAAATTAATTGTTGGCATTTATATAGAACTTTGAGATTTGCAAAATGCATACACATATTATCTCATTTGATTCTCACAACAACCTTTTTATAACTGAGGAAAGTGAGGCAGGTAGAAGTTAAATGAGTTTCCAAAAATAGCACAACTAATTAGAATTTGCATCAGGATTTGAACTCAGAGGTCCTCCTGATTTTAGGTTGAATACTCTATCCCCCAAAGCAACTAGATATCTTAGTGGAGAGAGTTTAAATTCAGACTCTAACACTCACTGACTTTGTAAACCTGGGTACTTAAATTTAATCTGTTTCCTTAATATTTCTAAAATGTGTAGTACAGTAGCTAGCACTTAATAGACATGGAATAAATGCTTGTCCCCCCCTTCCCTTTCTTGCTAGTTGATGTACTATATATGTATGGATACATGTAAAACTTCAGAGCTTCCTATCTCTTTTCTTAATCCCAAAATGTATTTTCAAATATGAGCTATTTTATTCTTTTTCTGCTGTTATTCATTCATGTCTGACTCTTTGCCATTTACTTAAACAATTCATTTTGCAGGTGAGGAACTGAAAAAAACTAGATCAAGTGACTTGCCCAGAATCACATGGCTAGGATGAATCTGAGGCCATATTTGAATTCCAAAAAAATATGAGTCTACCTGGCATCAGTTCTACTATTCTATTCCCTCAGCTCCCCTGTTTCACTCACCTCTTTTTTTAATTATCAAACTTTTTTTCTCTCAATTCCCCTATCCATTGAAAAGAACCCTGGTTTAATAATTATAAATATGAGTAACATAGTCAATTTTAATAAAGTCTAGTCTAGAGTAAAAGATAAATAACATAAAATAAGATCAATATATTTAAAATATAAAAATTCCATAATAGTATACCTGCTTAATAGTCAATAAAAGCTAAATATTTCCTTGGTCACATCCAAAAATTATTTCTTATCCAATATAATAATACATTATCTTTCAGCTTTACTTTAAAAAGTTCTAAAATTTCTCACAAATGAAATTAAATCCTTATACAATAAACTATACAGATTAACATAGTTTATTTAGAGAAATATTTATAATATTTCTTTGTATTTTTGAGTTGAATGTAAAATTTTTTAAAAAGCAATGAATATATTTAAAAAGGAAACACATGAACAATTGAGACTGGAAAAATTTAGATTGATAGTGGGTGTGCAGAAAATTGGTAATCATGTCTATTAACTTTCCATCAAGAATTATAGCCTATATATAAAAATGATTGGAAGAAAACATGAACTGAACTCATAAATAGATTATATAAATTATATCACCAGTCTTTTATTATCTTCCTTTTGATGACTCCATGAAAGGAAAGGAGGGTAAAATGCAGTTTTCTTTTATGATAGCAAATTTATAATTCTTAATTGCAAAACTTGGGGCCCTGCATTTACTGCTGGTTTTATTAATATTATTATTATTTAATAATTTTCCCCTATTTTGTCAGGTCAGTTTTTTTGTTGTTTCATAATAAAAGTCACAATTGGCATTTCTGTAGCACTTTTCCAGCTACAAAGCACTTTTTCATGCATCATCATATTTATTCATTCAAGTGGTTATTATTCATCCAAGTGTATTCTAAAGTTCAAAGTCCTGAGTCAGAGTCCTAGGTTCTGGGAACCCAAGAATTAAATTATAGCCCTGCTTTTCATGAAATAGAAATATATTCAAGCAACCTATGCATAAAGTAGGGTGACATTCACAAATACAAAATGGTAGAGTACAAATTGATGGTAGGAGGTAAAGTTGTACAGCAGGAGAACAGATGATTCAGATAAAGCTAAAGAATATTGACTTCTAGATACAATTAACAATAACAAAACGTCATATATAATTATCACCATGCATCATAACATCTGGTCAGTTTTATGAAAGATGTAATCTGGCAAATGTTATTTTCTAATACTATGTTTCTGAAGGTTTAATACTTAGTATAGATCAGTAGGAGGCAGGGAATGGATTGCCTAAATTATTCTCTCTTTTTTTTTTAAAGTAATGGATATGGTTGGTTCATTTTCAGTGAAGAAACCACTTCTTTAAAAAGTTCGTGAAATGCATTTTGTTTGCAAAATAGATAATCAGAATCAAGATTAGGTATGTAATTTGATCTCTATCATACATTATCCTAAGAACTAATTGTAAAAAATTCAGTCTTGTCACATGGCAATTGTATTTCCTACGTAATGGATATAAAAATGAGACTATTCAACAGATTGATTTTTTTGCTCAAAAAATATGAGAATGATTATTTTCAAGTGTATGTATTCTATAAAATATTCAGTTTTATCTTTAATTTTGGAACTCATTCTATGTGAACTGAAACTACTAGGAACCTTGGAGATCGTATGAAGAATCAAATGATTCACATTGTATCAATGAGGTACAATATATATTTTTAAAAAAAGTTGTTTTGAAAAGTGTCAATTCCTCCTTTGAAGTAATGTTTTTCTTACCTATATCCTCATTTAATATCTTAACAAGAATAAAATGGCCATGTAGAGATCAGATTGAATATCTATTTTGCAGTCAAATAAGACGGATCTCTATACAATCAGTTAATACAAGACCTGAGGCTGACTGCATCAGAACATAAATTTCTTATGGTAAAATTTAATCTTAAATGGAAAAAAGCAGGGAAAGCCTTCAGACTGTCTGTATATGACCTAAATAACAACCCTTATGAATAGGAAGTAGAAGTGACTAATAAATTTAAGAGATTAGATTTGGTAGATAAAATGCTTGAAGAACCATGGATAGAAGTTTGTAACATTACATAGGAATCAGCAACAAAAAAATTATTCCAGAGAAAAAGAAGAGCAAGTTAGCAAAATTGCTGTCTAATGAGTCTTTAGAAATAGTTGGAGGAAGAAGGAAAGGGAATACCCAACTGATTTCAGAATTCCAGATTAAGCAAAGAGAGGGAAAGAAGGTGTTTATTGCTTTGCCTTTTTTTAAATGAACAATGCAAAGAAGTAGGCAATTCCTTGAAGAGATGGGAGTATCAGAAAACTTTACTTATTCACACTACAGATCCTACCAAGAATTCACATGCAGATCCCACCAAGAAAAAGAGAAGATTCAAAGTTTTCAACTGCAGACATCATGGAGGATCTTCATTGAAGAGCTGCCTCTCTGGGGGAAAAGGGAAAGAAAAGTCTGGGAGGCAGTAGAGCTGGGAAAGTCAGCAGGAGGCTTATAGCCACAGTGCAGTCCAGGTCCCAACAGCTTAATAATAACAGAGGTCCCAGCAGTTGGATAGCAAGCCAGCAGGGAAGATCCCAACCCCAAACAAAGTGTGAACCCTGAAAATACCAGGTAAAAGATGGGACTGGATAGGGAACAATCCTCTGTTAAGTCAGAACCTTTACATAAAGAAGGGGGTAAAAACACAAAAACTTCTGCAAAGGCAAGGCCTGAACTGCATAATCAACATCTTGGCCAACAACAAGCCAAGTATCAGATCCCAGTCCCAGCAAAATAAAAGCTTGGATCTATACTCCATATGCCCCAGGAGAAGAACTACAACAACAAAGATGAGCAAAAAAAAGCTAAAAGATTGCTCACTAGAGAAAAATACTTCACATATAAAGATGACAGCAAGGCCATATCTAAAGAAAAAATACTGTGAAACATCACTCACAGGAGAAGTATAAAAACAGTCTATAAATTGCACTCAAATACAAAAGCTCATCAAAGAGCTTAAAAAAGAATTTAAAAACAAAAGAAGAGAGGAAGAAGAAAAATGGGAAAAAGAAATGAAAATCATGCAGGAAAATTGTGAAAAGTTGACCAGAGAATTCAACACTAAAAAGGAAACACAAAAGGTAATTGAAGAAAACAAAATCCTCAAAAATTAGAATTGAACAATTAGAAACCAGTGAATCTTCAAGACTACAAGATTTCATCAAACAAAATAAAAAGGCTGAAAAAAATTGAAGAAAATGTAATGTACCTTCTAGGGAAAATGAATGACAGATCCAGTAGGGACAAGCTACGAATCATTGGACTACTAGAAAACCTGGACCAACAAAAGAACCTGGAAAACATCATGTAGTAAATTATAAGGGAAAAATTCCCCAATCTACTAGAACAAGTTAACAATAAAACAATTGAAAGAATCCACAGAACCCCTCCAGAAAGAGATCCCAGGATAAAAATGCCAAGGTTGGTAATAACCAAATTCCAGAACCCTAAAATAAAAGAGAGAATATTGCAAACAGCAAAAAAGAACAATTCAAATACAAAGGGAACACAATGAAACTAAGACAGGACCTATCAGCCTCAACATTGAAGGATCAGAAGAACTGGAATAACATTTCAGAGAGCTAAGGACCTGGGATTACAACCTGGAATGTACTGCCCTGAAAAATCCAGCATATATTGTCAGGAAAAAAGATGGGTGTTCAATGAAATACAGGACTTCCAGAATTTCCTGACACAAAGACCAGAACTGTATAGAGAATTCAGTTGCCAAATACATGACTGAGGAGTTACATGAAAAGGGGGACTGACAAAACAAAGCTCTTTTAAACAAATGTTGATAAAACTCATTAGAACTTTACTTCACTAAAGATAATTAGAGGGTAGAATTTAATTGAAGAGAATGGACCTAAGGGCTATAGATTCAATTGTGTCTTGTCTCTCAATTGAAGAGGTCCAAGATCAAATCACTATGTTTGAGATAAACAGCCCTGAAAAAAAAAAAAGTAGGAGTGTCAACTTTAACTTAAATATCTCATTGCACTGACTGGCTTTAATTACAAGGTGCAAAGCACCTGGTCTAATGAGGGTCATGAGATTAAGGACCTGAAACACTGTTTCTATTACTTTATAATATTTTGTATAGTTCTCAGTGAGACTTCCAGAGCCTCCCAGTATTTAGAGGTCTTCAAGATACTTTCAGTTAATTAGATCAAGATGCTTCACTTAACAAGGTGCTAAGTACCCTGGGTGTAGGGGGAGGGGGTAAACTGGGAGAGACAAAGGGCCTTGGTTCATTTAACAAGGTGTTAAGTACCTTGGATGGGAGGTGGGGAGGTAAAGTGGGAAAGAAAACAGGCTGGGGCAGGGGCACAAATAGTTCAAGAAATGATAAGGCTTTAGAGGATATTTTGACTTGTGAAGAGGACTGTGTGCTTGAAAAGGGGGTGAGGTAAAAAGTGATTATAATTATAATTTGATGCAATTTGAATCAATTCTGCTTATCAGGCAATCAACAACTGTGATCCATGATAACTGACTAATAATATTAGAGCACCAAGGGAAGATGCACAAAGATTTATAATTTTAGTGGGAAAGAAGGGAGAATGTGAATGCTGTGGAAATTCTATTGAATAGATTTAGCCCAATGATGGAATAAGATATATTCCCACTTGGGTTTAAAACTCTAACTTAATCTAAAGGGAAGGGGGGACTGGGAAATGGGAAGATGAGGGTTAAAGGGACTAATGAAAGGAAAGGAAAGGTATACGTGTAAATAAACTGAAATTTAAATTTTTAAAAAATAAATCAAAGGAGAGAGGTAGTAAAATTTTTGTGAGGAGGAATAAGAGAAAAGGAAAGAGATAAATATAAATGGAGAAAGAAAGCATAGAGGGAAATACAGAATTTGTAATCTTAACTATAAATGTGAATGGGATGAACTGTTTCATAAAACAGAAATGGATAGCAGAATGGATTAAAAACCAGAATCCTACAACATGTTGTTTACAGGAAACACATTTGAAGCTTAAAGATACACACAGTGCAAAAGGAAAAGGTTGGAGAAAAATCTATTATGCCTCAGATGAAGTGAAAAAATCTGAGATAGTGATTCTAATCTCAGACAAAGTAAAAGCAAAAATCAATCTCATTTAAAGGGATAAGGAAGGAATCTACATCTTCTACAAGGAGTCTGCAAGCTATATCATTACTAAACAGGTATGTACCTAAGTGGGATAGCTTCCAGATTCCTAGAAGAAAAGTTGAGTGAATTACAAGGAAACATAGAAAGCAAAACTTTAAAAATGGGAGATCTCAATCTCCCTCTCTCAGAACTAGATAAATCTAACAACAAAATAAACAAGAAGGAAGTTAAGAAGGTGAATGAAATCTTAGAAAACTTAGATAAGATAGATCTCTGTAGAAAACTTAATGGTGACAGAAAGAGTATACCTTTTTCTTGGCACTACATGACACCTTCACCAAAATTGACCATGTACTAGGGCACAAAAACCTTAAAATCAAATGCAGAAAGGCAGAAATAATCAATAGACACTTCTCAGATCAAGGTACAATAAAAATTACATGTTATAAAGGATCAGGGAAAGATAAAACAAGAGCTAATTGGAAATTAAATGAATTTATCTTAAATAATGAGTGGATCAAACAGCAAATAATAGAAATAATCAATAATTATATCCAAGAAAATGATAATAATGAGACATCATACCAAAATTTATGGGATGCAACCAAGGCAGTTACAAATTCAGCAAAGTAGCAGGTTATAAAATGAATCCACATAAACTATAACCATTTCTATATAAATGAACAACAAAGCCCAAGAACAAGTGATAGAAAGAGAAATTCCATTTAAATAAGCAGTAGATAGCATTAAATACTTGGAAATCTACATCCCAAGACAAACTCAGAAATTGTATGAACATAATTATAAAGTTCTCCTCACCCAAATAAAGTCACTTCTAAATAATTGGAAAAATTTCAAATACTCATGGTTAGATGAAGCTAATATAATAAAAATGACAATTCTACCCAAATTAAATTATTTATTCAGTGCCATATCAATAAAACTAGCAAATAAATACTTTACCAAGATTAAAAAATAGTAACAAAATTCATCTGGAGCAACAAAAAGGCTAGAATAGCAAGGGAACTGATGAAAAAAAAATGTAAAGAAAGGTGGCACAGCTCTACCAGATCTAAAACTATACCATAAAGCAGCAGTCATCAAAGCTACCTGGTAATGGTAAAAAAAAACAGAGTAATGGATCAGTGGGTTAGGATAGGTTCAAAAGAAAATGCATTAAATGACATTTAATGCATTTAATGCATTAAATGATCTATTATCTGACAAACCCAAAAACATCAGCCTCTGGGACTATTTGACAAAAATTGTTGGGAAAACTGGAAAACAGTATGGCAAAAACTAAGCAGAGATCTACATCTCAACCATATACAAAAAAATAAGGTCAAAATGGATACAAGATTTAGACATAAAGAGCAATACCATAGATAGATAAATTTATAGAACAAAAAATATTCTATCTAACTATGGAAAAGGGACAAATTTATAACCAAACAAGAATTAGAACACATTATAAATTGAAAAATGAATGATTTTGACTATATTAAATTAAAAAGTTTTGCACTAATAAAATCAATACTACTAAAAAAAAGGAAAAAGAAGAAAAGAAAAATGGAAAGCTGGGAAATAATCTTCACAACTTATAAGGTCACAAGTCATTCCCCAATTTATAAATGGTCAAAGGATATGAACAGAGAGTTTTCAAATGAAAAAATTAAAGCTATATATATATAAGCATATAAAAAAATGCTCCAAATCACTATTGATTAGAAAAATGCAAATTAAAAACAATGATGAGATATCATCTCACACCTATTAGATTAAGCCAGATGAGAAAAAGGGAAGATGATCAGTGTTGAAGAGGTTGTGGGAGGATTGGAACACTGATGCAGTTGCTGGTGGAGAGCAATATGAAATTATGCCCAAAGAGCAATAAAACTGTTCATTCCCTTTGACCCAGCAATTCCAATTCTAGGACTATATCCAGAAGAAAGTGTAAAAAATTCTACATGTTCCAAAATATTCATAGCAGCTCTTATAGTGGCAAAGAACTGGAAATTAAGGGATTGCCTATCAATTAGGGAATGGCTAAACAAATTATGGTACATGAATACTATGGAATATTATTGTTCTATAAGAAACAATAAATGGTCAGACTCTAGAGAAACATAGGATGATTTATAGGATTGATGCTGAAAGAAGGGAGTAGAGCTAATAGAACAATGTATGCATCAACATTATGAGATGAACAACAGTGATGCACACAACTCCTCTTGGCAGTCCAAAGAGCTGGGACAATTGTATATATGACACAGTTTGGGGTATGTTATCCCTAACCAGGGGAAGAAAAACAAAACAAAACACACAGAAAAAAAAACCCCACCCCTACCGCATCTGAATAACACATTATAAACATTTTCTCTTATGTAACTCTTTCCCTTAATTCTACTTCCTCATGTCAAAAAATTACTAATTTGTAAATATATTTATCAAAATATGTATGTAAAATGATAACCTCACTGTTCCCAACTGAGGGGAGGGGGAGGTGGTAAGGGAGTGTGGAGGGAAACAACTTTTTAACTTGGAAATATGCATGTAATGGATGAAAATAAATAAATAAATAAGCAAACAAATAAATAAATGAATGAATGAATGAATAAATAGACAGATAGATAGACAGATAGATAAATAATAGAAATAATAAAAAGAACACTTTACTTGTGTCCTTAGGAATCTGCATACTGGCAAAGAAATTTGTTCTGGTCCATAGGGTCACAAAAAGTCAGAAGCAACTGAACAATAAAAACAAAAGACCATTAATTTACTTAAAAAATTAAGATTTTGTTTGAACATCTAGATTAAAAGCATAAATGACATTCAAGAAAGCAGCAAAATACATAAAATATGATTTTTTTCCTTAAGTTATTAGGGGCAGCTAGTTGGCGCAGTGGATAGAGCACTAGCCCTGGAGTCAGGAATACCTGAGTTCAAATCTAGCCTCAGACACTTAATAATTACATAGCCTTGGGCAAGCCACTTAACCCCATTGCCTTGCAAAAACAAAAAAGATCAACAACAATAACTTATAGGATTATAAATTCTTAACTTATCTTTGAAAATCTTGAAATGATTATTCTTTAACTAGGATATAAGTTGGAACTACTACATTTCTCAATAAGACACCAGAAACAATATTTAAAAAAATAAAAACAACAAAGAAACACTAAAGAAAATTGACCTCAAAGGAAATGATCTGGCTCCAAGAAAGAAAAACATAGTAACCCAAACATTTGTGGGTCTGAAAATATTTTCTTTTCAACTTAGCACCTTAAATTTGATTTAATGAAAAATTTCATCAAGGCCATAATTCAAAATGGTTCTTATTTTCATATTTTGAAGAAATGAATTTCCAAGAATGGGAAAGTTTAGATCAAAAACAGTATTATTTTTGAGCCTATGGGTAAAGAAAATGATGAAAGACAATCATTTTGAAGAATAATTGAATGAAGTTGAAAAAATCAGATGGTAAGTTCTTAAAGTGACCAAAAACTTTTTGGGAAATTAAAGAAGTGGAAATTTTCCAAGAAATTGTCAAAGCCTATAAAATAATGTGTCTTTCAAGATTTATTTCTTGGTGTTACATTCTGACTTCTTCCCAGAAAACCTAAGGGAAATAACTGACAAAAAGGATGAACATTTTCATCAACAAATCTTCACAATGGAAACACAGTTCCAGGATAAATGTAATCTAAGCACATTGACTGACTTCTGTTAGATGATGAAGATGTATGTTTCATAGACAAAATACAATAGGCATTCATCAGTAGCTACATTTTAGAGAAGTTTATGAGTATAATTTTGGTTAACAAAAATTGGCAACAAAACATTAAATTATAATATTGTGTGGGATAAAAATCCACTTAAAATATGACTCCTCTAAGAAAAAAAAAGTTTATCTTGGCTTTCCTCAAGAAAAGGGCATATTCCAAGTCTCATAAAGGTGAAGATCAAGGGGCTGCCCCAAATTGACAGTCAAGAAAGATTATATGGCTAACACAATCCCCTCCTCCTCCCTATCATCTCTCTCTCTCTCTCTCTCTGTCAACTCATTGGTCTTCAGAATTACATTGTATTTGAGAATATTTACCCCAGCAACAAAGAAAAGAAAGGTTTTCATAAAATATTACCTCACCATCCAGATGGTGAGAATAACTTACAGGATTATAGCTATCTTATTGAAGTAACACAAGGTCTAGGAAGAGGCTACTTATCAAACAAGAGGAGTCTTATGAGCTTCATTGAAATGCATGGTTTTTCTCATGGGAACAAACTGTTCTCTCAGTTAAGATAGTTTTATCATCAAATAGGTGACTAACTAAAAATGTTAGGCCCCTCTGGAAATAGTTCATTATTCCCTTCCACCCCACCCCCAACAGAATGGGGAGGTTGTCTGGCTTGGAATGCAAGGTCTCTCTCTCCCTCTTTCTTCTAAGAATAGTATCAGAGTAATTGTTTGTTTGTCCTTGTTGTGATGATTTTTAACCCTGAGAGGACTTCACTAGGAATATTAATTCTTAAGATGGAATATTCCACTCAATATCCAAGAAAATAATGGGAAATATACAAAATCTTAAATAATATTTGAAACTCGTGAAAAAAAAACTATAAAAGTCTCCTTTGTTCTTTTTTGGATGTAGCAAGGAAAACAATTTCTGATTGGTGTCCAGAATTATTAAAGGAAGATTAATCTAGCAAAGAAAGAACTGAAAAATTAGTTTCATGAAAAAAGTTATCTTTTTCTCTTTTATTAGGTTATCCTAGCAAATAATGCAAATGCTAAAGTTACTGTTTCCCTAGATTTTAGAAAAGAAACATGGAAAGTCTATTGTAATAACTTTGTTGACACTATGGAGAGGAGTGAGATTTCAGATTTGTTGAATGGCCAATTATAGAGTTGAACGATAGACACTGAAAGGATTAAACTGCATATTTGGTCTACTATTTAAAAACATATATATATATATATATATATATATATATATATATATCACCACTTTCTAAGCTCCTAAAACCATTCTCTCCATCACCTTGTGTTATTCAGTTCCAGATTTTTCAAATTTTACTTTTCTGCATACACACACACACACACACCCCTCTCAAAAGTAATATTCTTGAATTTCCTTCTTCCTTAAAGAAGCCAAACTAGAGAAGATTTAAGGTCAAAATAGTAAAAAAATCTTCTCTTTTAGCTTCCCTTTACCCCCATCATTCTAGGGTAACAGTCATCATATTTATATCTTTTGGAAACATGATTCAAAGGGAAAGGTTGAATGCTGCAGTAACTTTTTCACTTATTTCCTGAAGGGTCCAAAAACCTTTCCTTAAATGTAGGTTTTAAGGTATTCATAGTGATTCTAATTACTATGACATTCTCAGTTATATAGTAATAGGGTCCTAAAATGGCCCCAGTAATAGGGAATATAAGGTTTAATTGACTTCATGGTCAGTGAGGTTGTTGATCCAGGCTTTCAAGTGTTCACTTAACCTTAGAAAAGGGGCCACTACATGCCTTGTAAATCTTTGAAATAAACATTGTATTGCTCTGTTAACATATGTGTCCAATGTAGTTATTTCCTACAATACTTAATTTAAATTTGAGTCCAATTGACTAGCATATCAAGCTAACAGAATATTTATAAATCGATTTCAATGTGAAAGTAAGTCCATTGGGGATTAAGACCTTTGTCTTAAAACTTATCCTATTTAGCATTTATCTTATTGGAGGGAGGCACATTATTTGAAGAAATACATAAATAGCATGTCAGTTAGATTTACATAAAAGCTTGGAAGTATCACAAGCACAATAAATAGTCTAGGCAACATTTGAAAAAAATTGACAGATTAGAATACTGAGCTGTTTTAATTTCATCTAATAAAATGAAACTTAATTGTGTTAAATGTAAATTCTTATCCTTGGGTTCAAAAATTCATTTTCTCAAGAAGAAGATGAGAGAGATATAACTAAGAAAGACATTTATATGAAAAGATCTCAAGGAATTAGAAGAATGTAAGCTCACAGAATAGTCAACACTGTGTGATAATGACTAATTAGCCTAAAGTGATTTTTAGGCTTCATTAAGAGAGTTATACTATCTGGAAAACATTAATTAATCCTCTGTATTCTGCCCTGGCCAGACCAAATCTAGAGTACTGAACTCAATTCAGGAAACTGCATTTTAAGATGGATACTGCTAAACTGGCATTAAGCCTTTGAATAAATGGTATATGATGATCACTTGATGTAATTTGTCATATCTGGCTTAAAGAAAAGTCACTGGACCTGTGGCAAGTTTAGGGGGAGGAGGTATGATAAATGTTTTAGGGTATTTGGGGACTCTCACATTGCAGAGTGCAAAATTAGGAACATTGGGTAGAAAACAAACACAGAATTTCATACTTGATGTAGGACTTTAAATTTTGCAAATGACTTTACAAATATTAGCTTATTCTATTCTCATTACAACCCTGGGAAATAGATGCTGTTATTAGCCACATTTTACAAGAGAGATAATTGAAACAGAATGTTGAGAATTGTTCAGGGTTACAAAGCAGGTGTGTGAGATCAGAGCTTAAGTCTTCTTTACTGAAGGTCCAGCACCTCTGTCTATTGTGTTACTTTGACATTAGATAAAACTACCTGGTAATTAGAACTATTAAGAAAAATAGAATGGGCTACTTCAAGGTGTCATGACCTCTAGTTACTGTAATGGAACTATATGTTTCCAGTGGCACTACTACCCAGGACCAGTGAGGAATCACCACAGAGCTACTTCATGGGGAATGGGAATAAGACAAATGTCTTCAAATGGCAGGATGCCTGAGCGAAGATCTAGGAACTCAGCCAGGGTTTACGATGATGTTCAAGTAGATGCCTCCTCCTTTTTTTTTTAGATACCTCCTTTCAATATAACACAATAAGGAACCTAGAATCTTCAAGATGATGGACTAATTAAGTATGAGTGTAGATTCTTTTAGTACCTCCACCTCTCCCTTTACAACACCCATTTGGTTTTGACTTAAATTCATGTGACTCAGAAAAAACAACTTTAGGCCAACTGCTTGGAAGAATTTCTTCAAAGGAAAAATGACCCCAAATGGAACAAGTCTGTGTCTGATATGGGGTATATTTTTAATGGTCTTGAATGTTCACCAACAATCCAACCAAGGAAGCTCAAACTACCCCATGTTCCCTAAAGAGCTATATAGAGAAATGAATGAAACTTAAAATTCACAGAGAGAAACTAAAATATTTCTCCCTTAAATTTCTTAGGAAGACACAAACAAAATAGCCCTAATTTATAGGGTGAAGCTATCCCTCCATGAAATCATGAACAGGACTACTGAGAATTCTTGGAGTTTGAAGTTTCTTACATGAGCATGCATGTACACTTGTGTCATAGCCTGTATAAATAAAAACTATGAATGGTATAAACTATTTGGATATTCACAGTCATATGACATTGGCACTGGTAACCTTAGAGGAATATATAGAGACTACTGTTGAAGTGACTCTAAGATCCCTTTTATTTTTATTGTTACTGAGTTAGCTGAGATTACAACTAGATTACAATTGCTCAGTATTCTAATGTGATACTTCCAAGCTTTTATGTAAATCTAACAGACATGCAATTTGTAATCCCAAGTTCTTGGCTTGTCCACATATTAACAGACCAAAGTTTTGAACTCTAGTTGGAGTTTGTAATTGATGATTCCCTCTTCATTTTGAATATGTGTCTAGCAAATTATACCACTCGGGTGGACTCTGCTATTACCTTTTATTTAATATACCTAAGTATTTAATATACCTAATATTCTAAGTAATAGGTCAGATAGTAGCAATGATAGTTTTCTTCATCACAATGATTATTAACACCATTAGTGCTTCAGTTATGGAGAGAGGCATGAAGCATCAAGGAAATAAACAGTATATAGAAGCAACATATGAACTCTGTATTCGATCTAAAAGAACAATATATGAAATGGCCACCATAGATAAGAGAGAAAGAGATTCAGAAGTTAATTTGAAAGCCACAAAAATAAAGCTTGAACTGATTAGTGAACACATACCATCTGGGTACATTCCTATCTGATAGTGATGTCACATTATAGAGCAAAGATCCCTGTGATTTAATTGAATGATAACTGAAAATACTATAAAATTGTCTTCCCTTGTTTTCAGAAAATAAAGACCCATTTGCTATAGTGAAGGCAGTTTTCAGAAAAATCTGAGAAATTATATTCAGTGATGAGCAGATTACTACATCACTCAAAAGACAAACAGAAACATGAAGTAATGTCAAAAATTCTTCAAAAATGTAAGAATGATCACATAATGGGTGGGGCAACATTATGAATACCTGAAGTAATAAGCTTTCTCATATAAAATAAAGAATTTAAGAATATGGAAAAGTTATGAATTGGAATATACAAGGTTTTTTCCCCTAAAATTTATCTGAAAACTATTTTAATATTTATTATCATGTCTTTACTAATATTATGATATATAGAATTGGTTGAAATTTTGAGTCATTTTTTCCAGTTTAATCTCTCTGTATGTGTTAAAAAAGTTTTTTTCCATTCAGATTACTCTAATTTATAATTAAATATTTGTTTCTGTTTAGAAAGAATTCAATCCAAAGTTAAGGGGGAAAAAAGAGAGAAAGAGGTAAAAGATCTCCCCATATTTTCAATTTCCAATCTAATGATTATTGTAGAGGACATATTAGTTCAGTTACAAATTGAACTAAAATCCTCTGAAGTTCTTTGAAAATATGAACTTCTTTACTCCTATAAAGAACCTCTACAATCTTTCCTTTACCCAAGTCAATCCATTCTCTCTGTATAATTCCCCTTATGTGAACCACCAAGGAACCTATCTTTTGAATCCCTACCCTGCCTTTGATGTCCAAATCCATTGTCACTTCTTTAAGCAGGGTTTCCCATCTCCTAGTTAGTGATGAACCTTTCTTTTTCTACAGGATGCATTGCTCATATCATACTTAGGCATTTATCATAAGTTATGGTTATTTACATACAGGATATATCACTCTCATCAACTCTTCCTAAACTAAAGATCTTCAAAAGATAATGGTCATTTTCCAATAATACACTAATTGGGGATTTTATATCAAATACAAATGAACTAAGTGACAGGCAAGGATCAAAGGATTATGCATTTTAGAGCTGGAAAGAACTGTTTTAGAATCTTACTCTCTTATTATAGATGAAGAAACTGAGGCTCCGAGAGATTAATAACTTGACCAGGGTCACAGAGCTAATATGTGTTTAAATGGAATTCAAGTCTATATTGTCCTGATTCTAAGTCTACTAGTCTACTCTATCTACTAGTCAGTAAGGCCTCTACAAAATTCATTCTTTTCCTCAAGACTATGAAAGTAAAGAGAAACTTTCTCTTGTCATTTTTAGGGATAATTGAATAAGGGTAGGGCATTCTTAAGGAAACATTTTAAAATATATTCCCATTTTGGGTTCCTCTGTTCATAACCTTACTGCAAGGTTGTGAATACAATGCCTCAGTTGGCAGGGTCAAAGACAGATTATATCCATATTTATTTGGATCTCCAGTTTGTTTATTTTAATTCTAGAATTCAGAGGTCCCTTCTTTTTCATCCTTATGTATGGGATCTAAGGAAATACTTGAATTTCCTTACTCCATCTATGTATAGGTAATAGTGACTAAAGGAGGCCATAGCTGCATCCATCTATAAAACCTGATCTCTTGAACCAGGTCTTTCTTCAGCTACATTGCCTGGTCTTATCTTACTGTGGGACTTTATTTTCCACAATAATTTATTTGCTTCAATGAACCATATTGAATTTTCTTTTGCCTGAACTGAGTCACAAGGCTAAATCTCTAGCAAGTGCTTTAAATTGTTCTCTCAGTGACTACTGAGGTATTGCTTCAGTTATTTGTTTTCATTTTCTTTCTTTTTTATTTTTGGAAGTCAGTTATATTTTTCTGAAACAGAGAAGTATGACAGTCTTTTATGCATTTTTTACTGTACTATTCCATGTTTCTAATGTATCTGGTCAGGCTTCTCAAAAGCCTTACAAGTTATGGAATGTGGTTTCAAAGATAAGTTTCAAACTATGACCAAGGAATATTTTGATACTGGTGTGAGTATATTGGGAAATAATATTAGTTTTATCAAAGCAAAACCAGGAGAAAAACCAGATGAAAAAAAAAGAAGTTGTCTCAAAGTTTTCTCCTTTCTAAAGATTTAAACTTTTTTTTCTTTTCTTTTTTTTTGTACAGCTATGGTTTTATAGAGAAATATTGTGATAGGATAGTTAGGCATCTGGTCCTAGCCTCATTCCCCATATCTTCACTTTCATCTACCGAACATGTCCAATCTGTTGTCAACTATTGTGCTGCATACTTTGACAACATTACTCCTATGTGCCCCATTCTGTCTATTCATTCAACCATTATATTAGTGGAGGTCTTTACCACCCTTAAATTAAACTATGATACTAATTTTCTAATTAAACTCCAAGTTCTTGTCTCTCCTTCTAATAAATTGTGCTCCACACAGTTCTCAAAGTAACTTCTCTGACCATCAAATCAAAGTGACTTCCCTGAATGGAAACTTGCAGCTTTTTCCAGGTGTGTTTCAGAACTAACAGAGAGCCTCATCCTATCGAACTCAATCTCTAGCCTGTTGCTAAACCTATTTAATCACTCTTCTTCCTTATGACTGTTTCTCTGAATTGAATCCTTCTTAGTGTTTTTCTTCATGCTTCCTGGATATTCCTATTGTCTTCAAAGGGAAATTCAATCCACCAAAAGAAAAAAAGAAGCCATAGCAAAAATAGCATCAGACTTACTAGATACTGTTATTAATATACCAGAAGTTAGACAGTTAAAATATCAGGGTGGGAGAAATCTTAATTTTATTTAATGACAAATATAAATCAAAAAGCTACAGGAAAAAATCAATTCCTTGTTTAGTTTTAATTTTAGCCTCTTTATTGGGATTTGTGTTATTGATTAGATAAGTTATTGTTGATGTTGTAAAAACTAAATTTTAATTATTTCTTACATTTTTTAAAAATCAGAATTTTTTCTGAAACAAATATATGTTACATGTTCTTATGGAGCTACATTTTCTAAACTTTTGAATTAGTGTACAAGCTAGAGTCTACTAAATGTGACTTTATCTAAAGGGAAATTTCTGTGAATGAATGTTAAAACTTACAAAGAAATTAAAAACTCTGTTGTCTGTTTTCCTCTGTACTTTTCCCTATATTTGATTCTTCTAATGTTTTCTTAAAATCCTACACCTCATCTGACCTTTCAGTATCTTTATTAGAAATTTCAGTAGTTTTAATAATTCAAGGCAACAAAACTGAGGATTTCTAACCTCATTTGCATAACTCAGAAGGGTCCTTGCAATTGTCCTTTTTAGATCATTTATTTATTTATTTATTTAAGGCAATGGGGTTAAGTGACTTGCCCAAGATCACACAGCTAGGCAATTAAGTATCTGAGATTGGATTTGAACACAGGTCCTCCTGATTCCAAGGGCAGTGCACCTAGCTGCCCCAGTTGAGTCTTGTACAGTGGCTTATGCTAGAACACAATAGAATCACCAGAACTGACTCCAGTTGCTTTCATTGAATGAGGTTTCTTGAATGGCTTCAAAACCTTCTGTTTTAATACATTTTTTAATGATAATTATTTTTATTTCCTTGATCACTTTGTCTTCAGATGGGTCCACTGCACAGAAGTCTTCAGTGTCTTCATTTTTCATAGATTTTTGATGACTAGAGTCTTAAGAGGTTTATGTGACTTTTTGTTGTTGAGTTATTTCAATCATTTCTGATTTTTCTCTTATCCCATTTGGTATTTTCTTGGCATAGACACTGGAGTGGTTTGTCATTTCCTTCTTCAGCTTATTTTATAGATGAGGAACTGAGGTAAACAGCATTTAAACTACTTGATCAGGGTCACACAGTAAGTGTTTGAGTGCATATTTGTACTCAGATCATACTGATTTCAGGGTCCCCTCTATCCACTGTATTACATAGCTTGCCTCTGCTCAATGAAACTGTATGAGGAGAGTATTTGACAAGAGAGTCACCCCATAGTATAGTAAAATTCCCATCCTGTTCTCTATTATTGAAGAATAAAATGGCAAGCCACTGCAGTATCTTTGCCAAGAAAACACCAAATGTACCAAAAAATTATTTTACCAAGCTAGGAAAAGTAGTAACGAAATTCATCTGGAGCAACAAAAGTTCAAGAATAGTAAGGAAACGGATGAAAAAAATATAAAGGAAGGTGGCCTAGCTCTACCAGATCTAAAACTTTACTATAAAGTGGCAATCATCAAACCTGCCTGGTACTGGTTAAGGAATAGTGTAATGGAGCAGTGGATTGGGATAGGCTCAAAAGAAACAGTAGCAAATGACTGCAATAATCTAATGTTTGACAAACCCAAAGACATTAGTTTCTGGAATAAGAATTCACTATTTGACAAAAATTGTTGGGAAAACTGCAAAATAGTATGGCAAAAACTAGGCATAGATCCACATCTCACACGCTATACCAAAATAAGGTCAAAATGGGTATAGAATCTAGACATAAAGGGCAACACTATAGCTAAATTAATAGACCAAGAAAAACTTATCTATTAGATGTATGGAAAGGGGATAAATTTATGATTAAACCAGAAATAAAGTACATTATAAACTGTCAAATAAATGATTTTGACTATATTAAATTAAAAAGGTTTTGCACTAATAAAATCAATGCTACCAAAATTAGAGCAACAGCAGAAGTAGGAGTTCTGATACAGGTCTCATTTGTAAAATATATAGAAAATTGCAACAAATTTTAATGTTACCAGAAATTACCCAATTGATTAATGGTCAAAGGATATAAATAGACAATTTTCAAATGAAGAAATTAAAACTATATATAATCATATGAAAAAATGTTCTAAATCATTATTGATTAGAGAATTGCAAATTAAAATACCTCTGAGGTATCATCTCAAACTATCAGATTGGCTAAGATGAGAAAAAAGGAAAATGATCAATGATGGAGAGAGGTTGTAGGAGTATTGGAACCTTAATGCATTACTGGTGGAGTTGTGAACAGATTCAACCATTCTGGAGAACAAATATGGAACTATGCCCAAAGAACAACTGAAAAAAAATTCTAGTCTTAGATCCAGAAGAAATCATAAAAAAGGGGAAAAGTCCCACATATTCCAAAATATTCATAGCAATTCTTTTTGTATTGGCAAAGGACTGGAAATTTAGGGGAGGCCCATCAATTGAGGAATGGTTAAACAAGCTATCATATATGAATATTATGGAATTATATTGTTCTATAAGAAACCTTAAATGGTCGGACTATAGAGAAGCTTGGAATGAATGAAAGGATCTGATAATGAGCAAAGGAGCAGGATGAAGAGAACACATTAACAACAACATTGTTGATCAACCTTGATGAATGCAACTCTTCTCAGCAGTTCAGAGAGCTAGGACAACCCTATTAGATAGAGTATGGATAATGCTATCCCCACCCAGAAGAAGAAAAACAAAACAAAACAAAACACTCTTCAGAATCTGATAAATACTATATTCATTTAAAAAAATCTCATGTATTTCTTTCCCTTGATCCTATTTCTCATACTGAAAATGACATCTGTAAAGACCTTTAATACAAATGTGAATGGTACAATGTTAACCTGACTCTGTTGCTGAAAGGAGGGGGTTATAAAGGGAAGGTGGAAGGAAATTTTGCAATTTAAAATTATATACATGCATATGGATAAATGTTGAAAAATTTTCATAATGCATATTGGGAAAAATAAAACATCAATTTAAAAAAAAAGGAAAGTACCAAATGGGTTCATGGACAGCTGAACATAGGGAACTAAAACGGATTAAGCAATAACAATATTCTCTACCATTCTACCCTATGCTATCCTACAAATGAAAAGAGAAAAAATTTACCTAGATTTCAAAAAACTTGGGTTAGAATTCCAGCTTTGTAATGTTTTTATTCTCATTGTGAAAGGATAATCCAATTGACATATCAAGACTTCTAGGGGCATCATGGTGTGTTGAAAATAGCCCTGGCTTTGAAGGCATAAACAGCATTTAAATTCTATTCCTGTCTCTTATCAATTGGGTGATCTTGGACAAATTACTTCACCTATCTCAGGCTCAATCATCTCATGTACAAAATAAAGGAATTAGAATTTGTGACTTCTTAGGTTGCTCCAAAGACTAATGTATGATTCCATGATCTTAGTTTCCCTAGATATAATATGAGAGATGGGAATCAGATTTGACAGTCACTAAAATTTCTTTGGGAGCAGCTAGTTAGAATTGGAATGATGGGCCTGGAGTCAGAAAGATTCATCTTCCTGAGTACAAATTTGGCCTCAGACACTCACTAGTTGTGTGACCCTGGGCAAATCATTGAATCCTATTTGCCTCAGTTTCCTCATCTGTAAAATGAGTTATAGAAGGAAATGACAAGTCACTTCAGTATCTTTATTAAGAATATTCTAAATGAGATCATAAAGAGTCAAACTGAACAAAAATAAAAATCCCTTTCAGGTTAAGATTCAATATTTATAAGTGCCTACTATGTTAAATCAGTGAACTTATTTTAACAATTTAGTTATTTATGATTTTAATAATGTGGCTATACCTGCCAATGTTGCAAAATAACAGCCTGTCCCTGCCTACCCATCCTAAAGGTGTTCATCCATGCCTTCTTATAAATTCTCCATGAGAGTTCCACCCAGTGCATTGGGAGATCTTTTTTTAAAAAAAATTCAGTTTTGTTATTTTCTGTTTTGATTTTCTCCTTCTTGTCTACCCTTTTCTATTCATTGAGAGGTCAAGAAAAAAAAACATTACAAAGATACATAGTCATGAAAAACAAGTTCCTAAATTAGTCATGTTCAGGGATAGAGACAGACAGACACATACAAGAAAATATACCTCAATTTGTAATCTGAGAACATCAGGACTCTATTTGGAAGTAGATAGCATGTTTCATCATGAGTCCTTTAGAGTTGTGGGTGATCATTGTATTGAGCATAGTTACTTAGATTTGTAACATTCAAGCTCTCATTTGTTATCCCTCATTTTGCGTACCTTTTATCAAATAATGTTTTTCTTGATATCTTTTATGCCACTTAGTGGATACAAGTAGCTTTTGGTTAGAGACTTATTTACAACTAATAGATAACAACTCTATTTCTCTATTGTCCTTGGGGTAAGCAACAATTTTGACACTTTGGAGATTAGTGTTTCATGATTTATTTCTAGGAAGTATTACTAGAAGGATACATCATGTCAAAAATATGGATTTTTGTTTCAGGGAGAGGTTGGGGAACATTCTGAACAATGTACAATTTCCCAAATGCAATATAAGTCATTCTTTTTCTATTGTCAGACAGTCAGTCAATAAGCATTTATTTATTGAGTGCCTACTGGGTACCAGCACCATGATAAGTACTAGGAATATCTCAAGAAGTAAAATACAGTCTCTACAACAAGGAACTATTTAGGGAAATATCAACTCACTAAATACGTGCAACAAACTACATACAGGAATTAATTAGAAGAGGAAAGTCACTAGAATTAAAGAGGAATTGGAAAAGATGTTCAATGAAAGGATAGAATTTCAGTTGGGACTTAAGAAACCAATGAAACTAAGAAATAGAGATGAGGAAGGTGGGCGTTCTAGGCATTGGTGGGGGGGAACAACAAGAGAAAATGCTAAAACCAAAAGTTGAAGTATCTAGTTTGTAGAAATCAAAGGATCTGGGGTGGCTAGGTGGCACATTGGCACAGCTAGGTGGCACAGTGAATAGAGCACCGGCCTTGGAGTCAGGAGTACCTGGGTTCAAATCCAACCTCAGACACTTAATAATTACCTAGTCGTGTGGCCTTGGGCAAGCCACTTAACCCCATTGCCTTGAAAAATCTAAAAACAAAAAAAGAAATCAAAGGATCCAAAGTCACTGAGGTCAAGCATGTGTAGTGTAGAATATGGTATAAGAAGACTGGAAAAGAGGGTGAAATAGGTTATGAAGAACTTTGAAAACCAAAAGGAAGATTTTTCTTTTGATTAGAATTGGAAGAAACAAGGAGGAAATTAGACTTATCAGTAGATTTTTGCAGTATTACAAAAAGGAGTTAATAAGTGCCTAATGAGGGTGTTAGCCTTGTCAGAAGAGAGAAGGGGGTCATTGTAGGATAGCAGTTTCATCACATCCCCCCACCGCAATCATGGAATAACCTCTTTCAGAAAAAAGAAATTTTTTTTCCCTCTTATGAAACTTAATTGGCCCCAATTTTTCTGAAATCTTTCTGACTTAGGGTCAATAAAAAGTTCAAGCCATTGAGCTCTAGACTTGATTGGTACCTCACCTTAACAAAACCAACTTCCATATTGAATCCAGGGGACAGGATAGATACACTTGAGAATCATAAGCAGAGAGATGATGATTAAATCTATGGAAGTTGATGACACCACCAAATGGAGTCATATAGTAGAAAAAGTTGAGAAGACCCAGGACAAAGCCCTCTGGGATACCCTATGATTAGGGGTTATGAACTGAAAGAGAATCCAGCAAAAAAAGTCTGAGAAGGTCTGGTCAGTCTGGAAGGAAGTGAGTAGTGTACCCAAAAACTTGAGAGATGAGGGTGATCAACAGGGCCAAGAGCTAATGGTTGTTACCAAGAAGAATGGTGACTCAGAAAAGATTATTGGATATGAAATGTAAGAAATCAATGATAACTTTGGAGAGAACAGTTTCTATGTAATTATGAGAGCAGAAGCTGAATTGTAAATGGGATAATAAGAAAACGAGAGGAAAGAATGTATAGATACTTATTGTAGAAAGCCTTCTCAAGGAAAACTCTAAAACACAAAAAATATATAGTATGAGAGTGAGGATAGAAGGATCAAGTGAGTTTTTTTGTTGTTTTTTTGAGGATAAAGGAGATATAGAGATGTTCATAGATAGTAGGCAAGGAGCCAGTAGATAGGGAGAGATGGACGATAAGCAAAAGAGGGAGGGTGATGGAGAGAAAAAAATCTATTTGAAGAAATAGGACAGAAAATAACTGGTTCTCGTTAGAGTGGTAAGGGAAGGGAAACTTCTTTGTGTGAGATGGGATAAAGGAAGAAAGAGTGATAGAAAGGAACACATATAAATATATGTGTATATATATATATGTTTTTCTGAAATATCAACATATATACATATATATATATATACAGAGAGACAAACATGCATATACAGCCATAATCATATACATATAGATATATACACATAGATTTAAGGTATAGATATCTAGATATTAGATAAATAGAAACACATACATCTATAGGGTATATGTATATATTATATCTCGATATATTTTATATATGCACATATGCACACAATAAAAAACAATACTATCTTAATAACCACAGGTAAAAATAATACAAGATAGATGTATGAGGAAAGTGGTAAGAAAGTACTATGTGAAATATGACAGTAGACAAGTCTTTACTGACTTCTTGAAAGGTGGCAGAAAGAAAACTTCTTGAGAAGTGGCCATAAAGCTGGGCTTCAAAGGATGCACAGCGATACAATAGGCAGAAGAAGGATTGAATCATATAGGCAATTACATGCTCAAAGAAACAGAGTCAGGATTTCTAAACTCAAGCTGGGGAAAAGATTAGCATGAATATGAAGAAGAGGATGAGGAAAGATTGGAAAGTTAAGAAATTGCTTGATTGAAGGTTTTGAATACCAGCTATGACAATTTGACCAGTTTATTGGGAACAGGGAAACAATTTAAGAGGATATAAAGAGTTATAAGGAATAAGGAATATATGGATACATAAGGATATAAGGATAAGGAAGATATGAAGGATGGAAGGAGGAATGAGAGGATAGAGGTGGATACATGTGTTCAGAACCTACTACAATAAAATGGGTGCAACAATTATGGTGAGACAGAAGGAATAGAGAAAAATGGAAAGAAGGGAAATATAAAGATAATATTTGTGAAACACAGTGCCTGGTTTTCTTTCTCCTCCCTTCTCTCTACTTCTGTCACCCTGCCCTCCCTGCTGCAGAGAATGCAGAAGAAGGAAACCCCTCAAAGTGTCTTCCAACCCCACTTCCAGCACTGAATCACCCATACCATCCACGTTTTCCAGGAGTCAGAGCAATAGACCTCCTAGGCCATGTTGCCACCCATTTCACTGACCACCACCTTCAAGCAGGGCCAGCTAGGTGGATAGAGCACTGGCCCTGAAGGAGGATGGGAGTTCTAATTTGGCATCAGACTCTTGACACTAACTAGCTGTGTGACCTTGGGAAAGTCACTTCATGCTAACTACCTTGCATCCAGGGCCATCTCCAGTTGTCCTGATTTATTTTTGACTATTGGACCCCAATGGCTTCAGAGGAGAAAGTGAGCCTGGCAACTTATCACAGCCCTCCCCTCATTCAAATCCAATTCATGTGTTTGTCAAGGCATCACATCCCTGATGTCATGGTCTTCTTCTAGAACAAAGAACAAACATTATCATAACTTTCATGCATGAGGTTCCCAGTTATCAGGTGGGTTTTGAAAACAGTCACTCTGGAGATTCCACCCAAAATTACTTAGAGAAGGTGGTGGCAGCTCTGGATGGTACTTGCTTCAGATTTAGCAGCCACATTGAACATCACACATCTCTTTAAGTCTGGAGACCATATTATTTGTATGGATGATGTGTGGAGATACTTCTGGTGTGTGAAAATTTCTTTTGTTGATTGTTCCAAACTCAAGATACTGGAGTCTACAATCACACCAGAAACCAAGCTTGTTTGGGTTAAAATTCCCACCAAATGCAGCTTGAAAATCACTGACATTAAAGGCTGTGCCCAAATGGTTCAAAAGCATGATCATTGCTTCGGTTGTAGACAACACCTTCATGTTGGCCTAACTCCAGTGTCCTTTGGATCTAAGAACAGTCATTTGTATGCATTAATCCACAAAGTATATGAATGGTCATGATGTTGTCAAGGATTTGTCTCAATAAATTCTGAAAACCTGAATTAAAAGTTCAGCTTCTTGCAAAATTCCATCTCCTTTTGAGTGCTACCCATGCCTGCATAGGCTGAACAAATCCAAATGAAGCAGCATTTTGAAAATGGACCGGTGGTGGTCAAATTCCCGGAGGCAGATCCTCTGGTGGACAATGACTTTTATCCCAGGCTGTCATCTCATCCTCAATATGAACTGATTCAGTACCAGTGCACAGGTAGCCCAGGAATGATCTTTTTTTTTATATCAAGGATGAACTTGCACCTGCAGAAGTCTTCCTTAAGAAGAACAAGAGAGGGGCGGCTAGGTGGCACAGTGGATAAAGCACCGGCCCTGGAGTCAGGAGTACCTGGATTCAAATCTGGTCTCAAACACTTAATAATTACCTAGCTGTGTGGCCTTGGACAAGCCACTTAACCCCATTTGCCTTGAAAAAAACCTAAAAAAAACCCTAAGAAAATAAAATAAAGAAGAACAAGAGGGGTGGGGGGCAGGAAGTAAGATTGGGGGGAAAATTGTAAAACTTAAAATAAATAAAATCTTTAATTAAAAAAAAAAGAACCTAAAGATTTTCATAATGGCTAAGAGCCTAGGAGGATATGACAGTCTTTCCAAATTTCAGGTCATCATGATTCTTGCCTCAATACCTATTGAAGACAGGCAGGTATTTGCTGATGATAAGTGATTCTCTCATTTTACTTTGTTGACTTGGAGGTCATAGATGTTCCCTTGAAGGACAATGATCAGCTTTGAAGGCTGCTCACCTTTAATTTACATGCATCATCCAGGACATGCTATGAGAACCACAATTCCTGAAATGATCAAGTATTCAAAAGATCAATATTTGCAGAGACTGCTAAGGAACCCCCAGGGTTTTCATTTTAATATCATCAGTATGGTCTTCCATATTAGACACCACATTACCTTTTATACTTTAAAATTTCAGATATTATGATTCAAGGGGCTATTCTCTCGTCTCTCTCTGGTTGTTAAATTGAAAATCAACTTCTGATGATGCTTTTCACTTTATTATTTATATTTTTGCTTCTTCTCAAAGGAGCTTAAATTGTCTGCTGTCATTTTGCATCTTCCTTCCATGCCATTAAATGTCTTTATATTAAAAAAAATGAACAAAAACAGTGCTTGCATATGTAAATGGTCATACCCCTTCTCTTTCCCCTAGAGTTTGAAAAGATAACTTGGTTATTAGAGATGAGGTAGGTACAAAATCAAAGATAATACTGAAGTTTTGAATGTGGGAAATATGTTGAATAATAGTGCCATAAAAAACCAATAAATTCAGAAGGCTATGGAGAGATCAAAGAGGATTTTAAAAACACCCTACAGCACAACAACAACAAAACCAACCTAAAAACACAAAAGTTTATGGAATTGTTAGTCAGGAAGCCATCAGGGATAAAGATTAAAATATGACGTAAGACAGATGTCATGAAACTATTGTTTGCATAAAATTAATAATTAATCTATTCTCTTTTCAGTTAATCAGTTTTAGTGTTGTATTGTGTGAGAATAATGTATGTACAGAATATAATCAAATCATTATAAATTCCTTTCATACATGTTATTCTGATAATAAATACAATAAGTGATCAATCAACCTTTCAAAAGCTCAAGAGACATGGAACTTGCTACCTCTGAATCAATCGATTACACTTTCCCCTGGGATATTTCTAAGTGTAACTTAGAAATCCAGGGAGATTTGCATAATTCTACTCAATTGTTTCTGATTCACTGAGATAGAAGCAAGATAATTAAATAGAAATTGAAGTGATATTGCTAGCTTATAAACTAGGGTGTGTTTCCTTTGGTTGGGAAGGCTAGAGAACCACTTCCAGGTGTTGAAAAATAAAAGATAGAACAATTTCTAATCAATAATCAATTGATCTAAAACAGGAGTTTCTTTCTTTTTTGGAAAGGGAAAGAAAATAGGTCCTAGGCCTTGGGCATACTTTTGTCTAGAAGTTGAGTATAGAAGTAAATTTTGCTGTTAATTTGTTTCAGTGACTTCTTCCTTTGTGTAACTGCATTTGTCGTTTTCTTGGCAAAAATACTGGAGTGGCTTGATAGACTTCTTCCACTCATTTTACAGAAGCAGAACTTAGGCAAACAAGTTTAAGTCACTTTGTCCAGGGTCGCACAGATAAGTAAATGTCTGAGGCTGGATTAGAACTCAGGAGGATGAATTTCCTAGTTTTCTATAGGCTGAGATTAGTGAATGGGGTTCACTTTGCCAGTGTCATCTATGGGAATTGCATACATCTATTGGAGGAAACAACAACCACAACAACAACAATAATAATAATAAATATTCATATTGTACTTACTATGGGCAAGGAACTGTATTTACAAATAGTTCCTTATTTGATTCTAGCAGAAGGTGGGGACTATTATTCCAATTTTATAGATAAGGAAACTGAGGTAAGCAAGGGCTATGTGATTTGCCTAAGATGTTATTGTGTAGGAATAGATCTCAACTGAGATCTTCCTTAGCTACAGATCTATTCAATCTTATATCTAGTTATGAGTAGGAGGGCCCTGCCAATTTATGACAGGATCTGAACCTTAATATTACTGACTAGAGAAAGAGTTCTAAGAATTTTCTTTAATTTCTGCTTTGTCACCTTTAATCTTTGAGACAATAGCTTTAGTAACAATAGAATATAAAATAAATTAAAAAAAAAACTATTTCTAGGCATGGCCAGACACTTGGCTCCTGAGGTGGCCAGGCAGGAGGGTCAGAGTATGTGTGGAATTGACCAGGCTTTCAAGGCCCACCCGGAGGGACTGGAACCGGACCAGGGCCCGATGGGTAGGGAATGGCCCCGTGCCAATTTGACCAATATGTGGGGAGGAGGTGTCTACTGTGAACCTGAGCCCAGCCCAGCATGGGAGCGATGGTTCCACCTGCGCAGGAGATTGCTGCAGCCCACGGCGACTCAGGAGCGGGGATTGAGAGCCCTTCTGAGGGCAGCTCCCCAGAGCCCCGTGCCCCTGCTCGAGTCTCCAAGATTGAGCTGGCGGAGAGTGGAGACGAGCAGCCACAGGAGACCCTTCCCCAGGGGAACTGGAGCAGTTTACCAAGGAGTTAAAGCAGAAGAGGATCCTCTGGGTTATACCCAGGTTGATGTGGGCATCCCCTTGGAGACACTCTTTGGGAAGGTTTTTAGCCAGACCACCCTCTGTCACTTTTAGGCCCTACAACTTAGCTTCAAGAACATGTGTCAGCCCTGACCTCTGCTACAGAAGTGGCTAGAAACAGCTGAGGACAAGGACTACCTTCAGGAGATGTGCAAGGCTGAGACAGTCCTTCAAAAAGTCAGAAAGAGGAGATGCACAAGCACTGAGAATGGAGTTCGGGGAAGCTTGGAGAACATGTTTCTGCAGTGCCCCAAACCCACACTTCAGCAGATTAGCAATATTGCTGAGCAGCTAGGCCTTGTCAAAGATGTTGTCTGGGTTTGGTTTTGTAACTGGCGCCAGAAGGGCAAGTGAAGCAGTGGCAACTCACCCCAAGTGCATTTTGAGGAACTGTCTCCTTCCCTGGGGGACCTATGCCTTTTCCCCTACCTCCAGGCCCTCCTTTCAGTCATCCCAGCTATGGGGCCCCTCACTTCACTACTTTTATTCCCCAGCTCCTTTCACAGAGGAGCATGCATTTTCCCCTTTCCCTGTTATCC
Source organism: Macrotis lagotis (assembly GCF_037893015.1). NCBI lineage: Eukaryota > Metazoa > Chordata > Mammalia > Peramelemorphia > Peramelidae > Macrotis > Macrotis lagotis. The sequence goes on from NC_133662.1 coordinate 204,469,892, forward strand.
CTCTGGGCTCTACAGTGCATTCAAGCTGAAGGGCTAGTCCATCCTTGGACGGAGAAGGTGAGAGAATAGAGATGAGGAACCCAACAAAATATTATGAGGTCAGGGTGTTGGTCAATTGAGTTCTCTATATCCTGGGAGTATTTAGGAACAGGGAAGAATGAGATTAATATTTCAGAGATTCATAAACAGATTTTTGGAGGGGAATGGGTGGGAGGGAAGTTGGAAAATGTGTTTATTAGTTCCACATCTCTTTTATCTCCCAACTCTTAAATAAAACAATCTTAAGCAAGTCATATTGAATCAAAGCCCTTCAAATATTTAAAGAACTCTATTGGGTCCTCCCCTCTGACTCCTCCAAATTAAACATTTGCTTCAACCATTCAGTATAAAATAGTTAGATTTTATGTGGTATTTTAATGTTTGCAAAGAACTTTTCAATTTATCTTATTTGATCCTTACAACAATCCTGTAAGAGGACATTGAGATAGAGAAGTTAAATTGTTCACTTTGGGTCCTAAAAAATCCAAAGTAGATTTTAACTCTGGTCATCCTTACTCCTAAATCTTAACATTATGTATTTTTGTCTTGTCATATATAACATGATCTCCATAAACTTTATCCTCTTGGTCCTTATAGAATGGAATACCACAAACTGAACATTACATCCTTGATTTGCTGTGATTAGGAGAAAGCAATTAGGTGGTATATGGATGGAATGCTGGGCCTGGAGAACTGAGAGGACCCAAGTTCAAATTGGCCTCAGAGCATTATCAGTTGCGTGACTGGGAAAATCACTTAACCAACCCTGTTTACCTCAGTTTCCTTGACTGCAAAATGAACTGGAAATGAACTGGAGAAGGAAATGGCAAAAAAAAGAAGGAAATACCAGTCTTTGCCAAGAAAATCCCAAATGAAGGCAAATGATTGAGCAACAAGGACAAAGAACATCAAGACTTTACCACCCCTCTTAAAATGATATACTTATTGATGAAGCATAAGGTCTGAATTCAGGAAAACCCCAGTTCAAATCTCATCTCCGACTTTATAACTGTGAGACCTTGGACAAGTCAATTTAACTTTGCCTGTTTCTTCATCTATAAAATGGGGTTAACAACAATATCTAACCTTCCAGGGCTGCTATGAGGTTCAAGTGAGATCATTTTTGTAAAATGCTTTGACATAGTGCCTGGTACTGCTAATGTTAGCTACTAAACGTGTAGCTTTTTGTCCTGCTGCTTTCATGTAATTGATTTGTATTGAATTGTATTGATAAAATGCCTACATTTCCCTAAGAATTCTCTATCCTTCATCACCAACAGTTATCAAGTTATATCCCTATGTCTTTGCCGCACTACTGCAGTAGGATTATTGGATCATGGATCTAACTTGGAAGTTACTTTTAGGCACCGGGATAACTTGCCTCAACCTACCCAAGAGATCTGACACAAGGTTTAGTATGTCATTCCTTTTGTGCTCTCCCTTTTAACTCTAGGGTCAAATACAAACTACTCTAGCTTTGAAAATGCATTTTTGCCTTAAAACTCCCTACTATGATCCAGTCAGATTCACCTTGTTCTCCCACAGAACATGCCATCTTGCATTTCTAAGCATTTTCCTCATACTTTTTACACACTTCTCCCCCTTAGTTTCAAAGCTTAGTAGAAATTTTCTTCATACAAGAAGTTTCCAAGATTCCTACTAAGTGCTTTAGGAAGGAACCAATCATAAAGTGTACTGACTGTAGTCTAGATATTGTTAAATGCTTTACAAACATTTTTGAATATATGTGAAATGGAAGACCAAGTAGAAAAATGCAAAAGAAATTTTAACTCTGACCTAGGACAATGAAGTCACCATACTGACTGAATATCCCAGTTCCAGTTGTACTTCTAAGCCTCAAGAAGAGAACAAGGGGGAAAAGAGAGATTGAACTGGAAGGAGATATGCACTGCAGGCTTTGTGAGGACATCAATTCTTATTTTGTGTAGTCAACGACACCAAAAAAACGTAGATCATCTGCACAAGAATTAAGAGCTTCCTTAGTGAGAGAAAAGTAAGAATAAATCTCTTGAGCAGGCATTGATCTTGACCATTAACTAATGGGATATGGGAACATTATTCTTTTTTTGATTAAAAATAAAATTCGATACAGTATAGCAAAAAGCCCATAGCACTGCTTTAAAAGACCTTTTACAGGAAAGTGTCTCCCCACTATATTTCAGAATTGTATGAAAGATTACAATCCCTAATCCTGAACATAAAGGTATGGTCCCTAAATGTGCCGCTATTATGGAGACCTAACCAAAGGTCCCAATTTGAAAAGGAATTTCTGAATGTAGAGTTCCTCTAGAATCAGATTGGTATTGGTAGATGGATGGCATTATTCTCAAAACATTGTTCTGAGCCTAGTGAAAGATTAATAATTCAAACCGTTGATTTTGCTATCCACACGTAGTGGCTATATCAACTGTCTTTTTCAACTTAGTGTTCACTTATGGACTATTGCAAAACAAATAATGACCTTTTAAAAAAAATCTTTAAGGCAATGGGGTTGGGTGACTTGGGTGCTAGGTAATTAAGTGTCTGACGTCAGATTTGAACTTGGTTCCTCCTGACTTCAGGGCCGGTCCTCTATCCACTATGCCACCTAGCTGCCCCCACAATGACCTTTTTGAATATCAATTTTAGGACAATGAAATAATGGATTGTAGAATTAAAAATGAATAAAAGGCAATGAGGTAAAAGAAACTATCTCTACATAGCAATCATAAAATACAGAAAGAAACTGAATATCTATTTAAAAAGAAACGCTGGAAAATGTATAAAAATTAACTCTATCAATTCATACTCATGACACATCAATAAAATTTATGAAGTACTTTTTAAATAAAGAATGATAGGGGAAGCTAGGTGGTGCAGTGGATAGAGCACAGGCCCTGGAGTCAGGAGTACCTGAATTCAAATCAGACCTCAGACACTTAATAATTACCTAGCTGTGTGGCCTTGGGCAAGTCACTTAACCCCATTTGCATTACACAAACTAAAGAAATAGAGAATGATAATTAGAGGGACTTTAATTGCCTTTGTGGCAGCTAGATGGCTCAGTTGGATAGAATTCCATCTTCCTGAATTCAAAGCTAGCCTCAGACACTAGCAATGTGACCCCGGGTGTTTACTTAATTCTTTTTACCTCAGTTTCCTCACCTGTAAAATGAACTGGAGAAGAAAATGATAAATCACTGTAGTATCTTAGCCTAGAAAACCCAAGGTGGAATCACAAGAAGTTGGACATAACTAAAAATGACTGAACAGTATCTGAAAAAAGAAAATGATAAGTTTAGGAATTTTCTGTATTTTGTTCAATCCTTGGCACAGGTGGTACATTGGAAAGAGCACCAGTTCAAGAGTCAGAAAGACCTGAGTTCATATCTCAGCTAATTGACACTTACTAGCTGTGTGACCTTGGAAAGGACACTTAACCCTCATTGCCTCAGATCCAGGGCTATATTCCTATCTGGCCACTGGACCTAGATGGTTCTGGAGAGGAAATTGAGGCTGGTGACTTAGCACAGCACCTACTAACCCAAATTCAAATCACAGGTATGGCATGACATCATCTCCCTGATGTCATAGTCTTCTTTGAGAATGAAAGACTTGTTTAATGAGTTTGGACACTTTTGTGTCTTTGACATGTACCTAAATAGATTCCCCAATTTTTTTTCTTGTGAAATGGGGATGATAATATATATTCTATCTACTTCATAACATTACAATAAGGATCAAATGACAGAAGAAATGCTAACCTGATATTAAATGGGAGAAGTACAGAACAAATGCAAGATGTGTACTTCCTTGAATCACATTAACCTCTGTCTCCCCCTGCCAAAACCATGAAAGACCCATTTGCTCTGATAAAAAGTCAATTATATTCCCTTTAATATATTTGATTTCATGGAGCTGTCTTCTGCTATTTTGAGTTTGATCTTGGCTTTCTGTACTTCCTTTATTTGCTTGATTTGTGTCTTACCTGATTTCATTTATGTTCTCCATTTCCCATCCTCCATTATCTCTGTCCAAACTTCAAGTTTCTTTGCAATCCCTTGTATAAAAGGGTTGGAAGATAATTTATTTTTTAATACTTCACAGAAGAAAACAGTACCCTGATGATGAAAGTCTGTATCCTGAGATAGCTCAATCTGGTGCTGTCCTTATTAAACTTTGACATCTTGACTTGGAAAGTCTTTGAAGTTCAAGCAACTGGAGCATTTCAGGAACAATTGATGGAAGTCGCAAAGGTAGGAAACAGGATAAAGGACTGTAGCTGAAAATCAGAATTTTTCTTCAATAGTGAAAACTATTGAAAATTCAAAAGCATCATTTAGCAACTGTCATAATGCATTTTACTAGCTGCAATACTTAAATATTTATTATGTGTGAATTATATAGAATAATATTCACTATATTTATGTAGTTCTTTAAGATTTGCACAGCACTTTAATATTATGATGTCTTTTTATCCTTACAACAACTCCAGCGGGTAAATACTAATATTATCATTTTCCTTATTTTATAGTTGAAAAAAAGTGAGGTATGGAGAGATTAAGTGATTCACCTACAGTTAAAAAAAACTAGTAAGCACAGAACATAAGGCTAGATTTAAAATCAGATTTTCATGATTCCAAGTACAGTGCTCTATCTACTGTGCCATCACGTTTATCTATATTAATTAATAGACATAGAGGTTGGTCTCTTCCTTCACTCAAATCCAGTTCATGTGCTTGTCATAGCATCACCTCCCTGATGTCAAGGTCTTCTTTGAAAATGAAGGACAAATATTACTTTGCAAGATAAATGGGTTCATTTTGTTGATTAGAAATTTAAAGAGAAAACCAACAGCCAGTTCTAATAACTATATTTCCCAGTAAATTTATTTGACACATGCACCCCTGCATTATATCATCATGTTCTACTAATATACTATTGGTTCCTGGATATAGAACTAATGGAGTGGTCAGTCAACCAGTAGCAATCAATTAAGCTTACTTACTCTATGCAAGCATAATGCTAAACAAATAAAAATGGTAGGGGGCAGCTTAGGTGGCACAGTGGATAGAGCACTGGCCCTGAAGTCAGGAGGACCTGAGTTGAAATCTGACCTCAGACACTTAATAATTACCTAGCTGCATGACTTTGGGCAAATCACTTAACCCCTTTGCCTGAAATAAATAAAACTTTAAAAAAAATGTAAAAAGTTAGCCATATCTTAACCTCAAGAAGATTATATCTAATGGTGGAAGATAACACCAGAAACTGAAACGGGGCTGAGGGAGAAAGTGAGATATCATGGGGCCATGACTGAGACATCCCAAGAAGTCCAAAAATAGGGCTGCTGAGGGGAAAATGGATAAAAGACTGTGCTTCCCAAAATGGATGTTCAAGAACTCATGGCTCCATTCTCCAGGTTAGAGGATCCAATTAGAATGGAAGAGAGTATGATGAGATTTAATGTGATTTAATCTGTCTTCATGAGATTTCTCAATAATGTGGCTCTTAGATTTCTGGCCAAGATGGCAGAGAGAAGCCAGGTCCTGTGTTAAGGTCTCCTGATCTTCCCTCATAAACAATATGGAAGTCCTATCCACAAACCCAGAAAGAGAAGCTAGGAGAAAAACATTTACCTCAAGGTCTGTTTTAGGGATTGGGGGTGTGGCAAATGCAGAGCTCAGACAGTGGGGGCAGTTCTAGAGCCAGTCTAATCTAAGATCAGCCCTGGGGGCTTTCGTTGTGGGAACCAGTTCACTCTGAGAAAAAACCAGAGTGCAGGTATGGTCCTGGGACTGACAGTCTGGGATTTACAGGAAGGGCTGGAGGAAAGGTTCCAGACTCTAGCATCCACTACTAGCAGGGAAGAGATATTGCAGTCAGTGAGAAAAGTCTACACTAGCCACTCAGTGAGCAAAGCCTCCAGCACCCACTACTGGCCAGGTGGAGATACTACACTCAGTGAGTAAAGCCTCTAGGGATCTCAATACCAAACCTCTATGAACCAGCCCCTCCCTCAACACAAGATCTTAGGAAAATGAAGAAGAAATGCCATCAGAAAGGGGGGGGGCATAGAAAAATTCCAAGGAAAAGACCCTAATTCAGAGAGACATAGAACCCGTGAGGAGAATATGATTTGGTCTCCAGAATAGAAGGATTTCCTTGAAGAAATCATGAAGGAGTTTAAAAATCAATTGGAAAATTTGGTAAAAGAAACCCAAGAGAAGATCAACACCTTGCAACAAGAAAACAAATCCTTGGAAAATATAATTGGATAAATGCAAAAAGAAAATAATTCTCTCAAAACCTCAAATGATCAAAAGGAAAACTCTTACAAAAACAGAACTGACCAATTGGAAAAGGAGATGCAAAAGGTAAGTGAAGAAAATTCTTCCCTAAAACCAGAATGGAGTCTATGGAAACCCATGACTTCATGAGACAACAAGAATTGGTTAAACAAAACCAAAAATAATAAAAAAATAGAAGAAAATGTTAAACACCTCAAAACCACTGAGCTCAATAGATCGAGGAAAGATAACCTAAAAATTATTGGTTTTCCTGAAACACTGAAGAGAAAAAAAAGCCTGGACTCAATATTACAGGATTTAGTAATGGTGGTGGTGCAGTAGATAAAGCAAAGACCCTGGAGTCAGGAGTATCTGAGTTCAAATCCGGCCTCAGACACTTAATAATAGCTGTGTGGCCTTGGCCAAGCCACTTAACCCCATTGCCTTGCAAAAAAAAAGCTAAAATATAAAAAAATTAAAATTAAAAAATACATCAATCCCCTCTGTAAAAGGATCCCAAAATGAAAACACCAAGGAAAATTATAGCCAAACTCCAGAACTATCAGATAAAAGAGAAAATCCTGCAAGCAACCAGAAAGAAACAATTTAGATAACAAGAAGCCACAGTAAGGATTACATGGGATATGACAACATCAACATTAAGGGATCAAAAGGCCTGGAATGCAATATCCTAAAAAGGAAGGGAGCTTGGAATACAGCCAAGAATCCATCATCCAGCAAAACTGAGCCTTCTCTTCCAGGGTAAAAGATGGACATTTAATGAAATAGGAGACTTCCCACTTTTCCTGATGAAAAGACCAGAATTTAATAGAAAATTTGGACTTCAAACAGGAGACTCAAGAGACACATGAAAAGGTAAAATTAAAAAAGGGGAGAGGAGGGGATTAAAAAACCTGTTATCCAATAAGATGAAACTGGCAATATCCCTACCTGGAAGAAACACGCTAACAACTCTCAAGAATTGTAACTCTATTAGAGTTTAATTAGCCAGAAAGTGATGGAATTGCATGACTTATTTGAGAAACTGTTGTTATCCAATGAGATGAAACTGGCTATATCCTTACCTGCAAAAAAGACTCTAATAAAGTGTCAATAACTGTAGTTCTAGTAGAGAGAATAGCCAGAAATGATGGACACTCATGACCTTTCTGTGACTCAGATAAAATGATTTAAAAGCAATTCCTCCTTAAAAATGAGGACAGTAAATAGATGGGAGGATGGAGGAGACTGAATGGGGTATATCTCAAATTAAGAGGTACAGAGGACTTATTGCAATAAAGGGAAGAAGGGAGGAGATGAGAACCACTTGAATGTTATGCTCATCAGACTGGCTTAAAGTTAACATACACACATTCAGTTAATTTAAGAAACTTAACATACCTTTAAAGTGTTAAAAGTGGAAAAGGGGGAGGGGGAGGAAAGGGGGAATCAACAGAAGGAAAGGAAAGAAGAAGGGACAAAGGGGAAAAAGGGGAGGGGGTTTGGATATAGCAGGGCAAAGACTGAAGGTGGTAGTATTCAGAAACAAAACACTGGGGAATATGGATTGGGGGGGAAAGGGGGAAATACATACAGAGGGAAGATAACATGGAGGGCAATAAAGAGTTAATAATTATGACTTTGAATGTGAATGGGATGAACTCTCCCTTAAAATGTAAATGAACAGCAAAGTGAATTAAAAACCAGAATTTTGTAATATGCTGCTTACAAGAAACTCATCTGAAGCAGAGAGATCCATATAGAGTAAAAGTAAAAGGTCAGAGTAAAATATGGCTTAACAAACTGTTCTATATGTATGTGATGAAACATTATTGTTTTATTAGAAATCAGGAGGGGTGGGAATTCAGGAATGCCTCGAAGAATTTGTATGAACTCATACTGAATGAGATGAGCAGAACCAGAAAAGCATTGTACTCCCTAAAAACAACATAGGGGCAATGATCAGGCTTAATGGACTTGCTCATACCAACAGGGCAACAATCAGGCAGAATTTTCAGATATCTGCAAAAGAGAATACCATCTGTATCCTGAGAGAATTATGGAGTTTGAACAAAGACCAAAAACTAGTACCTTTAATTTAAAAAAAAAAGTCTTATTATGTAATTCTGCTATATCTCATACTATGTTTTTTCATTAAGGAAATGATTTCTCTCTCATCACATTCAACTTAGATCAATGCATACATGGGAATGATGTAAAGACTAACAAACTGCCTTCTGTGGGGGGTGGGGGAGGGAAGTAAGAATTGGGGAGAAAAAAAATAAAACCTTTCTAAAATTAAAAAAATACAATGTGGTTCTTAAAGAAAAAAGACATGATGAAAAAGTTCAGAGAAGTTAAAAAAAGCAGTCTTGCTGGAGGGAAGTGGGGAAATGGGGAGAGAATTTCTTTGCTCTAACTCAGGCAGGAACTTCCTGTACACATACATATATCTTCATCATCCAGTGCTGGTGGGCAGAGACAATTAAGCCCTTTTCATCCCTTTACCAAGTACACCAAACTCTATTACACTACAGCTTATATTGCAGAAGTCAGATGGGACTATAATGTTAGAGGTAGCTTTCTGTTCAGAAGCCATGGGAATATCCACTTTCCAAATAATGAGATCCTGCCTAAATGTGACTATAGGTGAAGTCTTTTTTGAATTTTTATTTTAGAAAGATTTTTTTTTTATTTTGAGTCTTACGATGTTTTTCCCGTTCTTGCTTCCTCCCCTAACCCCCACTGTTAGTCTTTACATCGTTTCCATGGTATACATTGATCTCAGTTGAATGTGATGAGAAATCATATTCTTAAGGAAGAAAAATAAAGTATGAGACAGCAAAATTACATAATAAGATAATGGTTTTTTCCCTATAATTCGAAGGTAATAGTCTTTGTTCTTTCTTCAAACTCCACAATTCTTTCTGTGGGTGCAGATAGTATTCTCCATCTCAGATACCCCAAAATTGTGCCTGGTTGTTGCATGGATGGAATGAAAAAGTCCATTAAGGTTGTTCATCACCCCTATGCTGCTGTTAAGATGGACAATGTTCTTCTGGTTCTGCTCATCTCACTCAGCATCAATTCATGTAAATCCTTCCAGGCTTCCCCGAACTCTTATCCCTCCTAGTTTCCAATAAAATAATAGTGGTCCATGACATACATATACCAGAGTTTGTTAAACCATTCCCCAATTGAAGAACATTCTCTTAATTTCCAATTCTTTACCACCAAAAACAGGGCTGTTATGAATATTTTTGTACAAGTTATATTATTACCCTTTTTCATAATCCCTTCAGGGTCTAGACCCAGTAGTGGTGTTGCTGGTTCAAAGGGTATGCACATTTTCATTATCCTTTGGGCATAATTCCAAATTTCTCTCCAGAAAGTTTGGATGAGTTCACAGTTCAACCAACAATGTATTAGCGTCCCAGATTTCCCACATCCCTTCCAACATTGATCATTGTCCTTTCTAGTCATATTGGCTACTCTGAGAGGTGTGAGGTGGCATCTCAGAGATGCTTTAATTTGCATTTCTCTAATAAGTAATGATTTGGGAGCAGCTAGGTGGCACAGTGGATAGAGCACCAGCCCTGGAGTCAGGAGTACCTGAGTTCAAATTCGACCTCAGACACTTAATTGCCCAGCTGTGTGGTCTTAGGCAACAACTTAACTGCATTGCCTTGCAAAAAAAAAAAAAAAAAACAACTTAAAAAAATAAGTAATGATTTGGAGCAATTTTTCATATGACTATGGATTGCTTTTATTTCCACATCTGTAGATTGCCTTTGCATATCCTTTGACCATTTGTCAATTGGGGAATGGCTTTTTTTACATTTGACTCAGTTCTCTGTATATTTTAGAAATGAGTCCTTTGTCAAAAATACTAGTTGCAAAAATTGTTTCCCAATTTACTACATTTCTTTTGATCTTGATTACAGTGGTTTTGTCTGTGCAAAAGCTTTCTGATTTAATGTAATCAAAATTATCTAGTTTGTTTTTAATGATGTTCTCCATCTCTTCCTTGGTCATAAACTGCTTCCCTTTCCATAGATCTGAAAGGTAAGCTACTCCTTGATCTTCTAGTTTGCTTATAATATTGTTTTTTATGTCTAAATCCTGTATCCATTTTGATCTTATCTTGGTATAGTGTGTGAGGTGTTGGTCTATTCTAAGCTTCTTCCATACTAACTTCCAATTTTCCCAACTGTTTTTATCAGAGAGAATTTTTATCCCAATAGTTGGACTCTTTGGGTTTAACATATAGGTAGAGTTTTTTTTAAAGGTTTTTTCCAAGGCAATGGGGTTAAGTGGCTTGTCCAAGGCCACACACCTAGGTAATTAAGTGTCTGAGTCCGGATTTGAACTCAGATACTCCTGACTCCAGGGTTGGTGCTCTATCCACTGCGCCACCTAGCCACCCCAAATAGGTGAAATCTTGAACAAAGATAGCAGAAGGAAGGCACTGATGTGATTGTAGACAATAAGGAAGCAGCCATTAGAAAGGGAGAAATTGAAGATTAGGGAAAGTGGGTATGCTAGATGGTATTCTGCTGCAGTTTTTATCAGATTTACAATACAAAGTATGTTGTAAGATGTGACAATGAAGACCTTTTATCAAGAAAGGGAATATGGATGGCTTTCTGAAGAAGACTTTAGTGATGTTGGGCATTATAATACTCATAGGAATTCATCAGGTGAAGAAAGAGAGAGAAGGCATTTTAGCTCTAGGAAATAGCTTCAAACATATACACAGAGGCATAAAAGCACATTGTCTTTCTGAGAAATAGAATCATAGCCAGTTCTAATTTCAATCATATATAGTAATCATATGCTTGTGAATACTCAATTATTATGAATTCTCAAATTATTTCATTTTTTAGCTCTTAATGAAATAATTAAATGGAAACACTTATTAAGCATCAGGGACAAAAAAATTAAATTACATTTTATTTTTTGTTATATTTTTAAGTTATAAGCTTTCTTTCTTTCTACTTTCACCCCCCCTTCCCACCCTGAACTAAAGAAGGTCATCATTTGATATATTTTGTGTGAATATATATATATATATATATATATATAATGTCTGTATGTCTCTATGAATTTATATATATAATCAATATATCCTATCATGCATATTTCTGCTTAGTTCTTTTTTTCTGAAAGGAAATAGCATGTTCCTTCATAGGTCCTTTGTAATTGTTTGTAATTGATGTAAATTATTTATAATATTCAAAATAATAATCATTTACAGTTATTCTATGAATAATATTGTTATGATAGACAAAGTTGTCCTAGTTCTGTTCATTTCTTTCTTCAATATTTCATACAAGGCTTTTCTTGCATGATGTACATGCAAGGATTTTTCCAAAAATCACCCTGTTCATTATTTTTTACAACACAGTAGTATTCTTTTACAATCACATATCACAATTTCCTGTTCTTTGCTACCACAAAGAAAGCTGATATAAATGTTTTAGAATATATAAATTTATTTTTTCTCTGATCACTTTGGGAAACAGACCTGAGTGGTATACACAATTTTATAACTCTTTGTGCATAATTCCAGATTGCTTTCCAAAATGGTTGGATCAGTTCACAGTTTCACCAACAATTTATTAGTGTCCCAATTTTTCCAAAACTTCTGAGGAATGCAAATTAAAAACATAAAGTAAATACAGTTCCTAACCTCAAGGAGATTACATTCTAATGCATTTTAAACATATAGGATATTGATGGCAAGGAAGTTCCACTATGGTTCAGAAATTTATAGAACTGATGAATGGGGCCTTAAGGGTATTAGATTGACACAGTTCATGCAGAAATAATAGCAGAGTTCATCTGATCTTGATTCATGCTGAGAGGTACATTTTGGGGGCCTATAGTATTGATAAAGAGCCTGGGTAGGAGAAGGCCAAAGAGAAGGTAGAAAAGTCTTATGGCTTCTTGAAATAGTGATCCAAAAGAGGCATTCACTAATCATGAGAAAAGGGCTGTAGGCAGAAGTGTCTTCAGAGCAGAGTGTTTGATGTGGTCTACAAGGCAATTACCTAGAAAGTAGCTTAATTATAATAGGAGGTATCATCAATTTATAAGCAAGAAAATTAAAAAAATAATTAAATGTCTTTATAAAATGTTTGTGATATAATTACTGATTAACTAGGAAAATTCCAAAAATATAATTAAATTCTCTGTTTCTAAGAATGATTCTTTTAGACTAAAAGTTGGTAGAAATACTTAAATTCATTTTCTGATTACTTCTTTTTCTTAATCTTTGATGTATAACTTCATTAAGTTATAATAAAAGACTTCAGTTGTCTTTTTTCTGGCTAGCCAATGGTATTCAAAGACCATTGAGTGAGAAAGGTTGGGATACTGAAATCTGAAATGTGGAATCTTATTTTGATGATATTGTCTCAGAAATGAGTTCAAAGAAAAATGGGATATATGTTCTGTGAAATTTTAAAATAGTTATTTTCCAGTATGTCAAAGAGCTTATGACAAAACTAGATGATGCCTGGAAAAGCATTTTCCTTTCTAAGCTATTTTTTCCTGCCACAAAATTGGGTTATATGAGATCATTTTCTGGAAATGACAGTTCTCAAACGTTAATACAGCTTTACTGTATAAAATAGTTGTATACGAAAACCAGATCTTTGATGATGAAAGGAAATTGGTACTTATCTTCTCATATTAGTCAAGGGCATTCAAAGCCCTCCATAAAGAGGAGCTGACCTTCATTTTTAAATTCATTTTCCAATATTCTGACAAACACATACCACTTCAGCTAGGCTGATTTATGCACCGTACCCTTTGAGTGTTGGCTGACTTTTGCAATGCTCTCCCTTGAATTGTATTCCCTCCTTCCTACATCTATTAAAATCCTTCAGCTCAATACTAATTAAAGTTCACTGATAGTATATGCCTGTTATGTCCAGGACATTGAACTACATTCTAAAGTTATAGGGGGAAAGGATGTTACCTAATTCAAAGAGTTTACAATAGGTAATGTAGGTACACAATTCTAGTAGGTAAATTTGGTGCATTGTAAATAGATCAGATCATAATAACACAAAAAAATATCTAAAGTTCTTTTCCATAAAGCCAACCCAAATTTACTAAATAATCACTATGTGAAACTTAGGCATGAGAACACTTTTTCTACAAAAGTCCCACACCAATGCTTCTAGATGGTATAGTAACTACCTGGGTTCCAAAGGTTATTCCAAAGCAGATCAACCTCTGACAGGTATTACCAAACTCAATTTTTGGAGAAATAAAAAAGCAATCTCCTCACCTAAGAGGGTAGAGGGAGAAGGAAGATGTATGGAGGGTTTAAGTAGGGATAAAAAAAGTTCAGAAAAGCTGCTGATTTTAGTGGGACAGTGAATTGATTAGGTGTAAAAGGATTGATTGATGTAGTGGGATCATGGAAAGAAAATTTGTTATGATTGCTTCATTATTTTCTCTAATTCCATAGAATAGCATATAAATAGGAGCAAAGACAGAGAATGGTGGAAGAAATATGTGTGTAACTTGGCAAGGGAATATGACAGTGTAAAAGGGCAAATAACTTGACATAAAAGGCCAGCCTAGACTTAGAACAGTTCAATAAAAGTATAAAGATAGTGAAAGAAAGGCAGGGTAACTGGGGCAATGCAATGGTAGTTTGAGAAAGTACTGAAGGGTGAAGGGTTATAAGAGATCATTTATATGAATTCATGGTGAGAATGAAAGGTTAGATTATGAGTTCTTAGAGAAAAAATAGAATGATAAAATTATTATAATTAAGTAATATCAGAGTTAATAGACATAAAAGTGAAAAACTTGTGGGTGATAGCTAATATAGAATAGAGGAGTAGATCATGGAAAATGAACAGATGAAAGAACTGAGAATCTAGGGTGATTGAGGGAATATCAGTTTATAAAAAATACAGTCCCCTAATATGAAGGCAGAGATTGGGGAGAAGAAAAAGACTGAGTTAGATTCTAAAACCAATGAGGCAGGAAGCAGAGTATCCTGGGAGAAAATAACAACTACTAGAACCCTGAATAGGTTATAAATTTAAAAGGAATGTTCCTGAATGATAATTAGTGGCAGGAATCTGGAAATGGCACTAGGGAAAAGGAGGATTCTAATTTGCCATCATGATCATAATCGGGCCATATGGGGGAAAAGATACATCCTGTACTTGCCAGAAATGCAATGGCATCAATGTTATCCACAGGAAGTCAAATCTCAATGAAAGTCAGAAAATAAAGACAGTGAGAAAGTAAAAGTTTTTGATGCAATCAAATGTGCTATTGATGAAGCAAGAAAATAATATAAAAGAGGTGAGAATGCCCTATATATGATAAACACTATATGATATGATAAAAGCTAGGACTTCACAATGACTTTCAGTATTGTCCAAGGGTCTGTCCTTGGATTTCTTCTCTTTCCTTAAATTACCTCCTTTGGAAATGTCAGCCACTACCATTAGTTCAATTATCATTTGTATGAAGGTGATTCTCAGATGCTTGCGCAGCTCCTACCCACAGATTTTGCATCAGCAACTGCCTATTGGAAATCTCAAACTGAATATCCAGATTCAACTTGTCAAAAATTGAACTTATTGTAGAAATATCCTCCCTTCTATCTACACTCACATCTTAGAATTATCATTGGCACTAACTCCATATATACAAATATATGTAGCAAATCTTGAGATTTCTACCTTCATAATGTCTCAGTCCAAAAAACCCCCAAGAAATACCATTTCATACTATGTTTACCAAAGTTGAAATACAATGTTCATGATAAGAATGAATAAAAGAACCATCAAAAAATTAAATGAACTGAAGATAATTTTAATTGAATCAATATATAATTTTATTCTCTGAGTTCAATGAAATGATAAAAATAGATGGACTAATAAAAAAATAGGGACCAAGAATAAAGAAAGATAAAAGTCAAAGATGTGTTAGATGTTCATCACAATCAGCCTTTGCTGATTCTTATAGCAATTTTTTTTCATTCTTAATGACTGTGGACCCCCCTACATTTGGACTTTTACACAATGGTTCCAAATGTGCTTCCAGGCTAAGAATTTTTAATCACTTGGGAGTCCATGAATAAATTTCAAGGGGTCCATGAAATTGAATGGGGAAAAAAAAATCTTTATTTTATCTAACTTTTGGATTCCTTTATAATTGTATGAATTACACACACACACACACACAAAGACAAAGCTTTACTGCTTTTATATAGTACTTTAAGTTTTGCTGAGCGCTTTACAAATATTATCTCATTCTATCCTCACAACAGCCCTGGGGTCTAGGAACTATTATTATCTTCATTTTAAAGAAGAGGAAACTGTAACAGACAAGTAAAGTAATTTGAATTAGGATTTGAATTCAGGTCTTCCCAACTACAAGTTCAACACTCTCTCATGTAGTCTAAGAAAGAATGGGAAGGTTTTACAAGATTGTAAAAGGTCACACAAAAAAGTTAAAAGAATTTTTGTCATAAAGGAAATGGCAATGGTATTGAAGAGTACATGGACATATATACACATATGTATGTATATACATACTTGTATGTATGTAGACATGTTGTGCATAGTCTCTGTATAGAATGTAAATTCCTCAAGGTAGGGATTGTTTTATTTTTCCCTTTGTATCTTCTAGTACTTAGCACAATATACCAGTACATATAACCTAAAAAGCATTTAATAAATGTTTGTTGCTTTCTAGTCAGATTACAGTTTAGGAGTTTCCAGTTTTATTTAGCTCAGTGAGGTTTCAAGGTAACTACTATCTCACCCTGGTCTTAATGTTTAAATTTTGTAATGGAAAACAATACATTTACTATATTTCAAACATTAAATATAATATTTATTAAGCACCTATTGTGTATTGAGTACTGTGTAAAGAGGGGTATTTACAGAACTAAACTTTGCATAAAAAAGTTAAACAGATCTCTTTAAATACAAATAATCATGCAAATTTTTCATTCATAATGCTGCAAGAAATTTTAAATTCTATTATGGTACTATCCTTGGCCTATGGAATTACGAAACAAAATTCTCTGTGAAGTTGTAGCATGTAAACAGACATTACTAACTAGGGAAAAAAAGGAAAGGTTACAGGGAGGAAATGAAAATAAACTCCTATATAGCACCTACAATAGTGTCAGGTTCTTGGTTAAATGTTTTCTTTTTATATTTAGTAAGTAACTTAGAGCAGATTTGGAATGCGTTTCCTTAACTTCAAGCCTAGTACTCTAAACTACTGTGTTCCCTCACTACCACATGAATTGGGTTTTAAAAGAATGAGAAAAAAAATTCAGTGAATGAAAATAAGGAAGGGAGTATGTGATAAAAATAAGTACTAGTAAGAGCCAAGGCCCACAATTTGGAAAGAAATTAGAGGGTAGGATGGGGTTAGTTTATATTAATAAGAAGAAAACTTATTTAAGGGGGAAACTGGATGGTAAAGTAGATAGAGTGCTGGACCTAGTGTTGGGAAGACTCATCTTTCTGAGTTTAAATCTGACCTCAGACACCTACCATCCATAGGAATCTGGGCAAATCATGTAATGTTGGTCTCAGTTTCCTTATCTATGAAATGCTCTAGAGAAGGAAATGTCAAACCACTCGAGTTGTTATTGCCAAGAAATCTTCAAATATAGGCATAGTCAGAAATGACTGAAAAATGACTGAAAGAAAACTTAGGACTAGCCAGTTGTTTTTGTAAGGGTCAATTGGCATAATTGATGAACAATCCTAAATTTATAAAATACTTTTACATTTCTATACTGGTCCAACAGCCAAAGACTTTCACATGTATTTGTTGTGTACCAACAAGTCTGTGAGATAGGGAGGGCAGATGTCTTTATATTCATCTAGAGAGGAGGAAGATTAACAAATCCAATGGCGTCAGACTGACCTTACAAGAACACTATTTTCATCAGTCAATTGAGTGTTTTTTTCTATTATATTGTTCTATTTACTTCTTCAATTTAAAATTGTTTCTCTGTAGAAATAACTGAGTTGGTCCTAAAGATCAATTTGTGATAATATGTTGTGACCCGAATTTTGAGAGATTAGAATTTGCCACTTGAATCTTTTTTTTGGTTTGTTTGTTTAAAGCAAATAATCAGAATGGTGTTCTTTTCTGGCTAGGACACCCTCAGAGAGAAAACACACACACCTGAAATTCAGAGGCTGATGAACCTTGAATTCTCTTCTGTAAAGATTTGAAATCTAAAAATGTACTCATTTTAAATAGATGGTAGTAAGGTATAGTATTTATTTCTTCATTTGAAGTTTCTATTTCATTTTTTTGTCCATTACTTTATTGGCAAACTGTCTGTCTGGATGGTCATATTAGACTAGTGTGATTTTATTGAGTAATGAAACCAGAAAACAGAACTAGAGCCTTTTAAGAAACAGAATGATCAATCCAGGTAGACAAGACTTGAGTTTATTGATAAAATTCATATCTTCCTTCTGAAGGTGACAGTTACAACAAACTTGGGTTCAAAAATAAAAGATATTCTGAATGACAAATGTTCAGTTTGTAGTCTCGGTTTTTACAAGTATACTCTTTCATGATAAAAGACCAGGTGAAAATGAGTCAATGGAATCTTGTGTCAATTAATTTAACAATGAAAATAAGAAATAATAACAAACATTTATTTTCAAGTCTTACATATATTATGAAAAAAATAGTTACAAAAGGATTGTGTTTGTGAGGCTTGAATCTTAATTCTTATTGCATCTATTTGAAAAAAAAATTCAGAGGGAAAAGAAACCAAATATGTAATTTTGATGGTGACTTGTATAAATTGAGTTTAAAAATAGGCTCTTTTAATGAATAGTCCACTCATATGTTGCTTAGCAACTAGGTAGAATCATATGACCTATGGCCTTTATTTGAAAAAAATTAGAAATTATCATATTGGTAGGGGTGGGTATACACTATTTAGGACAATTACTTTTTGCAATCTGGTATCCAATTCAGGAAGTCAATGCTCATCATTGATTACTTAAAAAACACAACTAACGGCACAAATTTATAAATAATTTCTTAGGTTGCAGTTTTAATATTAATGTGCATCAGAGAAGCACACTGAAAAAAATGTTCAGATGACATAGGAGGGGGGCAATGATAGAACTAACCTTTGACTGCACAAAGAATGAAACAGATCTCTTTAAATAAAAGTACTTTTCATACACATTATTTTTCTACCCCAAAATATAAAGTTGCCTCCTTTAGGTATATACAGATTTATAATGAAATCCTGGATTCTGAAAAAACAAAAAAAAGTCTGAGGTATAGCACCATAGAACTTAACACCCTGGAGGATGCAGCTTCTGTTTGCAATTCAACAAAGATAACAACAGCAGAGAAGAGTTGATTTGAGTGTATTGCCAAAGGTCTTCCAGTTTTTTGCCACCTGAGATTTTTTGGCGACTTCAAATAACAGAGCTCTTCAACATCAATATATACAAAGGGATTTTATTATTATTATTATTAATTATTATTATTATTATTAATATTATTAACCAGAAAATGGAGTTGGAGTCACTGGAAATTACAGCTTTATTTCTCATAATACATACACAGTATTTGTTGCCATCAACAGAGTTTTGTAATTTTTATAAAGTTAGAGCCAGATGCAATTCGGAGACACATGCAAGTTTTGGAAATGGACAAAGAAAATAACAGTATAGTACTGTACATAAAATAATTACAATTTATTAAACACATCTTCTTAGCACCTCCTGTGATGGATGGGAAGGAGCACCATGTCTTTTCTATAAATATATTGGTTGTTGATGGATTTTCGTTTGTTTGTTGTTTTTTAAAAGAATAGCACCAAAGGAATCCAAATAGGGGAAGGAGAGGAGAGAACAGGGAATGAAAAATCAACCCTAAGTTTTCCATCTCTGCCACAGTATACATGTCTTTCATGATTTTTGAATAATTTTAAGTCATGTGATTCTGGCCCTACAAGGGCAACACATATTTTCTAAATTATACATACATACACAGCAAGACATTTTCTACACCATCCATATTCAAAACTTGCATGTGGCATGAAGAGGGCTGCTGGTACCAAGATAAAATGTTTGTCCATTTATAAGTTCTTTGCCCTAATCTTAACCAAGAAAACAAACTGGGCCAACTTCGAATCCAAACTTCTGATTCTGATCTCCAAAGTCATTAATCATCACATCAACAATAGGTACTTGATCTATCTTAGGGGTGTTGATTTCAATCACACTCTTCCCAAAGCCTTTTCTTGACTGTAATTAAAAAAAAAAACAACACAATAACAATGATTATGTGTAAACACATTTCTCAAAAGCCTTTAATTAATATACTCTGTATTTTCCTAAGGTCAAGGGGAGAATAGACAGATATTGAAGGGAATATCTCTACCTTGCTTCTAATTTGTTATTTGTTGTAAATATTGTTTAGTATTTGGAAATTACCATTTTTTTGGTATTATGGAAATCTTTCCAATTGAATAATTGATGAAAATATTACAAAATTAGCAGGGCAATGGGAAAGATGGAACCATAATACTATATGCAAAAAGGGAATAATATTCTATTAGGAAATGATATAGAAACCATAGTTTGAAAATTGATCCTCTATGGCACCATAATTCATAAGTATGTTACATTTTCATGGTTTTTAT